>NW_005842690.1:730978-733462 GCF_000455745.1 Alligator sinensis
TGGGGCATTTCATTCCATTGCTTTAGGTTTCTACCTGTGTCGATGGTTGTTTCTTTAGTTTGTTGTGAGCCGACATCCTCTTTGGAGTCCTCTCTGCACCTAGATAGGAAGTCTGGCATTATGTTATTTTTTCCTGGGCGGTGTAATATATGAAACTTAAAGGGTTGGAGCGCTAGGGCCCATCTTATGATATAAGCATTATCTGTTTTGGTTGAGCTTAGCCACTTCAAGGGGGCATGATCTGTTACTAATGTGAATTCTCTCCCCATCAGGTAATACTTGAAGTGCTCCATAGCCCAATGGATTGCCAGACATTCCCGTTCTATGGTGGCATGCCTTGTTTCTGTGGGCAATAGCTTTCTACTGGCATAGGCGACTGGCCTCTCTGTTCCGGCATCTTCTTGGGTCAACACAGCCCCCAGTGCTGTTTCAGAGGCATCAGTCTGTAAAATAAAAGGTTTTTGAAGTCAGGGGCATGTATTACTACCTCTTCACACAAGGTCTTTTTTAATAGATCAAAATTCCACCTCATTTTGTCTGTCCACCTTATCCCTCTTGTTCGTAGTCCCTTTAGTGCTTTGGAGAGGGGTGGTGCTAATTCAGCAAATTGGGGAACGAATTGTCTGTAGTAATTAGTTAAACCTAAAAAAGATCATAGTTGTTTGGAGGTTCGTGGCGCCTAACATTTTTGGATGGTTTTCACTTTGTCATTTAATGGCCGTATTGTGCCTTGTCCAACCAGAAACCCAAGGTATTTAGTCTGTTTCTGGGCTAGCGCACATTTCTTTGGGTTTGCTGTCAGACCCATTTTCCTTAGTTCTGTGAGCACTGCTCATAAGGCTTTTTTGTTGCGCCCACATTTGGGTAAATACCACTATGTTGTCGATGTAAGGCACCGTGTATTCAGTATGTGGGGCCAATATCCGATCCATCAGGTGCTGGAATGTTGCAGCCACCACGTGGAGCCCAAATGGCATACGAAAAAATTCGTATAGCCCCCATGGTGTCCCAAAAGCGGTTTTGTGTCGATCCCTGTGTGCCACTGGGATTTGCCAGTATCCCTTTGCCAGGTCTAAGGTCGATTATATACTGGGCATTGCCGATGCGTTCCACCAGCTCTCTGACGTGGGGCATGGGGAACGCATCGAAGATTGCTATGGTGTTTAGTCGTCGGTAATCAACACCCAATCGTAAGGAGCCATCGGGTTTCGGCACCGGGACCAGGGGGCTACGTCATGGACTATGGAATGGGCGTATGATTCTTTGTTTAATCATCTTGCTGATCTCATCTCGGATCTTGCCAGAAAGATGATGAGGCACCAGCTGCCATCTTTCTCTCACTATGGTACCTGGGGGTGTTTGTATGGAGTGATAGACTCCTCGGGCCCATCCTGGTTCTTCTTTGAACACATTGCAGAACTCTCCTATTACAGCTTTTACCTCAGATTCATGCATCTCAGAGAGCTCCCTTCCTATCTGGATCTGTCTTTCTGGTATTCCCACAGCCTTTCCCCACATCACACCCTGCAGTCCCAGGTCTTCCATCTCGCCTTCCAAGAAGGGTGCCCATCCCTTGGGTCCACGCCATTCTTGTAAGAGATTGACATGATATATTTGTTTTTCTTGGAGGTGGCCAGGGCGGTGTACCTCGTAGTCCACTGGGCCTATTTGGCATATCACTTCAAAGGGACCCTGCCATTGAGTTAACAATTTGCTGGAAGATGTAGGTAATAACACCAGCACTCTTTGTCCTGGTCTAAATTCCCGCTCCTTGGTGCGAGTGTCGTATCACTCCTTTTGGCAGGATTGTGCTTCTTGAAGGTTACTCCTGGCAAGATCATGAGCTAGTTGTATTGGTTTTTGGAACTGTTGGTGATATGATGTTAGGTCTTTTGTTTCTCTGCCGCCGAGCTCCCAACCCTCTCTTAGTGCTTGCAACAAGTCACAAGGGTGGTGACCTAGCACCAGTTCAAAGGGAGAACATTTTAGTGAATCCTGTGGGGAATCCCTCAGGACGAACAGCACCAAAGGAAGGAGTAGATCCCACTTCTGTGGATCCCCTTGTATGCAGCAACATAGCATTCTCTTGATGGTCCCATTTAGTCGCTCTACCAACCAATTTGCCTGTGGGTGGTACACTGAGGTACGAAGGTATTGTATTTGCAGTGTATGGCAAACCGTTTGCAGTACCCCTGACAGTTTTAGGGGTGCATCACCCCCAAAGCTCCTCCCCTTTTGGGGCTCGATTTTAGTGCCCCAGATGGGGAGATCCCTTGCAGCCTCTGCTGCCACTCGCTGTCTGGGCGATCCGTGCCTGCACTGGCTCTGCCCCTTCCCTGCGCGGAGAGCCTCCACCTCCTCACTTGCTCTCCCTGCCATACTGTTGGCAGCCACTTTTATCCTTGCTGGCTGGTGTGTCCCTGTGATGTCACCCTTAAGCGTATAAATGTGCAGCTTGTGAACCACGTGGGCTTTTCTCCTCGG
>NW_005842690.1:733493-748110 GCF_000455745.1 Alligator sinensis
CAGCGTCGCTCCTCCTGCAGGTAAATAAAAGTTCTGTTTTTCCCTCTCCATTTTGGGTTTTTTTCCTGTGCTAATCCCCGTGGGTGGGGGTTCCTGGTCCCGCTTCTTGTTCTCCCTGGGACACCATTCCTTACAGCTCCAGATGCCTATGGGTGAAACCCCATGAGAGGAATCTGCAGCAAAGGAGTGGAAGACTGTCACCTCCAGACCCAGGCAGCAGGAGCTGGCATCTGGTTCCCCATTGCATCTGGGAAACAGGTATGGGGCCCTGGCAGCCTTGGTGGAGGAGGCAGCAAAGGAGGATGCAGAGGAGGTGGTCCCTGTGACCCACGCTGGGCAGGCTGTGGGACCATTGCCCAGTCAGAAGAAAAAGCGCCAGGTTATTGTGGTAGGCGACTCACTCCTGAGAGGCATGGAGGGGCCAATCTGCCGACCAGATCCTATGGCAAGGGAGGTCTCCTGCATGCCTGGAGCTAAGATCAGCGATATCACCAAAAAGATTCCTCATCTCATCAAGCCCTCCGACTACTACCCCATGGTCCTTGTCCATGTGGGCACAAATGATGTGGCTGGGAGTAGTCCAGACTGCATCATGAAAGACTTCCATTAGCTGGAGGTCGGGCTCAGAAAGTCGAGGGCACAGGTGGTATTCTCCTCCATCCTTCCAGCTGGCAGCAGCCGGAGGCACAAGGATACCTGTATCAGAGTAGTCAACTGTCGGCTCCAGAGATGGTGTCTTCAGGAGGGCTTTGGATTCTACAACCACAATCAGCACTTCCAGGGAGGAGGCTTCCTGGAATGAGACAATCTTTATCTCTCTCTTGTTCTCCTGCAGGTTGGCTGATATCCTCTGAAGAGCTTTAAACTAAGTTCAATGGGGGACAGGGAACCAGTGGTCAAAGAGAACCCAGGGTTGGTGAGCCATAAACAAGGCACTGGACCAAACCAGGTAAGCACTAAGGGGCACACTAACCATCAAGGCTAAGGGGAACCAAGAGCACCCATCAGGGGGCTAAAGTGTCTTTACACAAATGCCAAGAGTATGGGGAATAAGAAGGAGGAGCTCACACTCTTACTTGCTAGCACACAGTATGACCTAGTCGACTTAACTGAAACATGGTGGGATTCTGCACGTGACTGGGCAGTGAGCATTGAGGAGTACAGGTTATATAGGCGAGACAGAGTGGAGAAAAAAGGCAGGGGTGTAGCTCTCTATGTTAGGGAGCAGTACACATCTTTCATCATCAAGGTGGGGGTAGAGGAGGGAAATACCAAGGCATCGTGGGTCAGGATCCAGGGGGGCCAGGGGAAAAGGACTTGGTAGTGGAGATCTACTACAGACCTCCTCATTAGGATGATGAGCTAGATGAGGTATTCTCCAGGCAGCTGTCAAAGGCCATTCAGGCGAGGGAAGTGGTGGTCATGGGGAATCTAAATTACCCAGACATCTGCTGGGAGGAGCAGACAGCCAAAACAAACCACTCATGTAGGTTCTTATATTGCGTGCAGGACCTCCACCTATCCCAGGTGATGTCCAGTCCCACCACGGGTAACACCTTGCTAGAAGTGACCTTAGCAACAGGGGATGATCTTGTGGGGAACCTGAGAGTACACAGTAACTTGGAAGATTGTACCATCACTTGGTAGATTTCACTATAAAAAAAAAAATGATCTCACTATCTAGCAAAGGGTGGGAAAAATATCCAGTGAGGCTAAAGTGTTAGACTTCAGAAAGGCCAACTTTAGTAAGTTTAGAAGGCTAGTCAGTGAGGTGGTGGAACTCCAGAGCATCGAGCAAATGGGGGTCCAGGAGGGTTGGTGGTTTCTCAAGGGAGTGATCCTTGTGGCACAAAAGGAGTCTATCCCCTTATGCAGGAAAGGGAATAAGGGGACAGAAAGGCCCCCTGGCTGAACAGGGAACTCCAGAAAAGACTGGGGGCAAAGAAAGAGATTTATAGGCAGTGGAAGCAGGGAGCAGCCACCAAGGAGCAATACACCTCCCTGGTGCGCTATTGCAGGGAATCAGTTAGGCAAGTCAAGGCAGGACTGGAGCTTAGGCTGGCTACAACAATCAAGGACAATAAAAAGTCCTTCTACAGATACATAGCGAGCAAAAGGAAGGCACAGAGTAACACAGGGCCCCTGCTGGACAAATCAGGACAGTTGGTGGTTGATGCAAGGAAAAAGGTGGAGCTCTTCAGTGAGTTCTTTGCTTCAGTATTTCTAAGTACTGACAAGACAATTCCCCCACCTTGAACATAGATAGATGTCCAAAAGGCACCAGACCACCAAAGGTTAGTGCTGACTTAGTTAAGGAGCGCTTGGAGGGGCTGGATGGGTACAAGTCAGCTGGCCTGGATGACCTTCATCCACAGGTGCTGAAAGAATTGGCCAGTGTCATAGCTGAGCTGCTGGTACAGCTGTTTGAGCACTCATGGTGCTCTGGCCAGGTCCCTGAGGACTAGAAAAGGACCAATGTGGTGCCCATTTTTAAGAAGGGGAGAAGGGATGAGCCAGGTAACTTTAAGCCAAATACTTGACCAATCTCATTTCCTTCTACGACCAGGTGACCTATCACCTAGACAAGGGAGAAGAGATTGATGTCCCAGGACAGTGGGACAGTATGGGTCCAAGGCTCTGTCCTTGGACCCCTACTGTTCAACATCTTCATTAATGATGTGGACACTGGAGTCAGAAGTGGACTGGCCAAGTTCGCTGATGACACCAAACTTTGGGGAAAAGCATCCACACCAGAAGACAGGCGGGGGATCCCGGCTGACCTGGACAGGCTCAGCAAGTGGGCGGACGAGAATCTGATGGTGGTCAACGCCGATAAATGCAAGGTTCTCCACCTTGGGAAGAAAAACCCACAGCATCCTTATAGACTCGGCAGTGCTATGTTGGCTAGCACTATGCAAGAAAGAGACTTGGGGGTCATCATTGACCACAAGATGAACATGAGCCTGCAATGCGATGCTGCGGTTAGTAAAGCGACCAAAACGCTGGCTTGCATCCATAGATGCTTCTCAAGCAAATTCCGGGACGTCATTCTCCCCTTGTACTCGGCCTTAGTGAGGCTGCAGCTGGAGTACTGTGTCCAGTTTTGGGCTCCACAATTCAAAAAGGATGTGGAGAAACTTGAGAGAGTCCAGAGAAGAGCCATGCGCATGATCAGAGGTCAGGGAAGCAGACCCTACGATGACAGGCTGAGAGCCCTGGGGCTCTTTAGCCTGGAAAAGAGCAGGCTCAGGGGTGAGCTGATGGCCACCTATAAGTTTATCAGGGGTGACCACCAGTATCTGGGGGAACGTTTGTTCACCAGAGCGCCCCAAGTGATGATGACTAGGTCGAATGGTCACAAACTACTACAAGACTGTTTCAGGCTGGACATAAGGAAGAATTTCTTTACTGTCCGAGCCCCCAAGGTCTGGAACAGCCTGCCACCGGAGGTGGTTCAAGCGCCTACATTGAACACCTTCAAGAGCAAACTGGATGCTCATCTTGCTGGGATCCTATGACCCCAGCTGACTTCCTGCCCTTGGGGCAGGGGGCTGGACTCGATGATCTTCCGAGGTCCCTTCCAGCCCTAATGTCTATGAAATCTATGAAGCCAGTCAGTCTTACCTCTATGCTTGGGAATATACTGGAAAAAATCATCAAAGAGCACATTTGTGAAGGCCCAGCAGGGGAAGTGATGCTGAAAGGAAACCAGCATGGATTCATCACAGGTAGATCCTGCCTGACAAACCTTATAGCCTTTTATGACCAGGTCACACACTGCCTTGACACAGGAGCTGAAGCTGATGTCATCTACCTGGATTTTAAGAAGGCCTTCAACACAGTTTCACATCCTAGTCTCATAGGGAAGCTAGCAGGCTGTGGAGTGGACGCTTACACAGTCAGGTGGATGGCCAACTGCCTTAGGGACCACACCCAGAGAGTGGTGGTGGATGGGTCATTCTCGACCTGGGGGGAGGTGGGCAGTGGGGTCCCGCAGGATTTGGTCCTTGGACCGGTGTTATTTAATATCTTCATCAGCGATTTGGACGAGGGTGCGGAGAGCACCCTCTCCAAGTTTGCAGATGATACCAAGTTATGGGGCAAAGTTAACACACTGGAGGGCAGGGAGGAGATACAGGCCGATCTGGACAGGTTGGATCAATGGGCAGAACGAAATAGGATGTAATTCATCATATATAAATGCAAGGTACTCCACCTAGGCAGTAGGAATCCCCAGCACCCCTATAGGTTGAGGGATGACCTCCTCAGCAGCTCAGCTGCTGAGAGGGATCTTGGAGTCATAGTTGACTCCAAGATGAACATGAGCCAGCAGTGTAACGAAGCCGTTAACAAGGACAATCGCACCTTGTCGTGTATTAGCAGATGCATGACCAACAGATCAAGGTAGGTGATGCTCCCCCTCTATGCGGCATTGGTCAGGCCACAGTTGGAGTACTGTGTCCAGTTTTGGGCGCCGCACTTCAAGAGGGACACGGAGAATCTGGAGAGGGTTCAGAGGAGGGCCATTCACATTATTAGCGGCCTCTGTGAAATACCGTACAAGGGGAGGTTGAGGGATCTGGATCTCTTCAGCCTTCACACGAGACATCTGAGGAGAGACCATGTAGCCACCTATAAGTTTATCAAGGGAGGACAACAGGGAATTGGAGATGTGCTATTTACCAGAGTGCCCCTAGGAGTAATGAGGATTAATGGGTGCAAACTAGTGGAGAGTAGATTCAGATTGGACATTAGGAAGAAATTTTTTACAGTAAGGGTGGCCAGATTTTTGGAATGGACTTCCAAGAGAGGTGGTACTATCAGCTAACTTGGAGGTCTTCAAGAGGAGGCTTGATAGACACCTGGCTGGGGTCGTCTGACCTCGGTCCTCTTTCCTGCCAGGGGCAGGGGGTCGGACATGATGATCCTTTGTGGTCCCTTCCAACTTTACAATCTATGAATCTATGACTTAATGGTTATTGTTCTTCACTGCAGAGATGTTGACAAACATCTCTTCTTTTTAATGGCCTTGTTGTTCAACTAATAAAGCTAACATTTCTTAGAGAAATTTATCTGCCTGTTAGCTGCACCTGGTCTCTCCCTTCATATTTCACAGCCTTTAATGCTTTACAGCAGTTTATTTAACTTTTCAAAATCATAGATCCACCCATGAAGACTCGTCTTCAACAACAACTAGGGTTTCAGATCTAGTTAAACAGAAAAGGGAGGGTGAGCCCACTGAAGATTTAAGCTCTGTCCCTTTTCTGTTCATCCACAGCTCTTTAAAAATCTTTTTTTTTTAATTCTGCTTTTCAAAAATAAGTTGCATATTATATTCAAGGGGGCATTTTATGTGAGACTATATGGTATAGTCTGGTAAGAAGACTAATTTGTTAAATGAAATTTGGTGCCTGCCTGAGATGTTCTTGGTGGATAAAATTTTCAAAAGCAACTAAGCCACATTTTCAAGTGTGGCCAAGGGCACCACATTAACAGTTACTACACATGTGAAGGGTGGAAATTTACTTTTGGTCATACCTGTGTGCACATTCTTATTCCATGGTAAGTTAAAGTTAACCAACAGTAACTTAGCTCTTTCACTGTGGGGTAAGCTGCAGTGGGTTAGCTTTCAAGCTCTGTGGGGTTAAATTATGCACGTAGACAGTTGATGCATGGTAAAGAAGGAATTTACCTCACAAGTAACTTGATCAAGTGTCTGGGCCTTCAGACATTTAGGGGCCTATCTCATTTAAATTTGGAGGGACCAAGGCTTGTAAATGAATTAAGCAGCTTTGACATTTTTAACTTGAAACTTTATTATTCATGTTGTCATAGTAGTCTAAATTAACTAATTATTTCTCATTTACTTATTTATCAACCAGGGGACATGAGCCATGTTTGATGACCTGTGCATTTATAAACTGACTTGAAATTGAAAAATAGACTGTGTGTAAGTTCTTTGGCAGAGATGTCTACCGACATGATAGACATTCAGACTGAACAGTAGCCAAAAATCTACAGCAAAGAAGAAATTGGCAAAGACAGCCACAGAGGAAGTGCAAAGAATAACAGTTGACCCAGCTGTTGCAATGCATCACAGAACTAATTAATAAACTTGGGACTATGAAGGCTATCAAATGCCTGGCTTCGGCAAGGTAGGGGCACAGGAAAGGTGATCAGTATGCAAGGAGCAAAACAAAACACAGCCTGTTCTTTCTGCACTTGAAAGCAGGACTGGGGATTCTGCTGACCACCGAAGTGAAACATAGAAAGTAGTTGACCCTGCTGGGGAAAATCCCTTGGGCTTTGATTCTGCAAACTACTTTGCAAGTTACCAGTCAGAGCAACAGGAGAATGGTAATTTTGTTTTCCTTTCAGTCTTGTTTTACATGTAGCTGTAGGTCTGTACTGAATGTGAAGAGGAGGAGCACGTGGCCTTGGCTGTCTTTGTAAAAGGTATAGGCAGATTAAAGTATAAGTCATGTTCAAGCTTGCTATGCTACAGCAGTCACTGCATGGTTGTTCCAGGTAGCATACTGGAATGGTCTGGCAAAACTCATACTGAAGCCCTGTGCCAGGCAACCCTGTGGTGTTCCATTTAGTCTGCCTCCGATACTGGAAGCAACACAGCTTTGCGCTTGTACAGTGCCATAGGTAGCATAGCAACCGTAGTTGGTTAATCAGCACTGTCACAAAGCAGTGCTGATTAACTCCCTGGAGGTGCCACATGTGCGCGCACACGCACGTGGCAGCCAGGCAGCATAAGAGCAGCTCCCACAGCTCCCTGCAGGCAAGTCTTGGGGAGGGGCGGATTGAGGCTCCCATAGTGAGGGAGGGAGGGAGGGACGGACTTGCGCCAGGCTGAGGTTGCTGCCCAGCTAAGATGGTTTATGGGGTTTGGGACCTGGGGCCAGAATGCGCAGCTGCAGGGCCTGGACAGGGAGTGGGACAGAGCCATGGGCAGCTTGTCCAACGGGTTGGGGTGAGGGACAGCTCCCTGCTGCTGCACGCACTCCTGGGGGGGCATGGGTGGCATGTTCCCACCCGATTTGTGCATGGGGTGGGGATAGATGTGGGCTGCCCACTGCAGGCTTGGGGCTCCCCACCCTGTTGCCCTCCCTCCCTGCTCCCCCCAGCCCCTTACAAGCTGGAACTATGCCTTCCGTGCCTCAGCGGGTGGAACCTGGCATAGCAAGGCAGAGTGGGGCATGGTGGGGAGGCTCGGTCTCACTGCTGGGAGTCTCATGCCACCATGGTAAGGTGCCCCATACCCTCCTGGCAGCAGTGGGGGTGGTAGCATGGAGTTGTGCCCCCCACTGCTGCTGGGTGGGCAGGAGGTGCCTCACCATGGCAGCACAGGGCTCCTGGCGGTGGCACCAAGCCTCCCCACCTCGCTTTGCCCTCCTGTGCTGGGTCTCATGTACTGGGCCATGGAAGCCCTGGGGAGAGGGCAGCAGGGCGGGGAGCCTGAGCCTGCAGTGGGCAACCCACATCCAGCCCCCTGACCATGGGCTGTGCTCCGTCAATGTTGCCCATGGAGGAGGGGGAGCCCAATTCCACGCTCCACTCCCTGCTCAGGCCACAACAGCCTTTGCCTCCCATAGGTGGCAACCAAGGCTCAGATGCTGCTGGTGGAGGGGCACGGGGCTATGGACCTAGGTCCCTGGTTCCATAGCTCTGGCAGCTGAGGGGCCCTCCAGCAGGGCTGGGGAGGGCGGGGGGCTGTGGGTGGGGAGTGAGGGGCAACAGCAGGGCCAGGGCCCTCCCTCACATACTCTCCTATGAAATATGAACTTTTATTTCTACCTAGAAGAACTTGTACAATCTTTTCTCCTATGCCTTAAGAAGGGTGCTTGTGCCTGAAAGCTTGCAAATAAAGAATTTTTTTTGCAAAAATCTAGTTGGTCTAATAAAATATATCGCCTCTACCACAGGTTTTGATTCCTTCTATATTCTATTGCATTTATCTATAATTAAACTACAATGCACCACAGGGTAGTGACTGCCTTTTATTTTGTACTTATATAACACTAAGCACAATGAATACCCGGAGAGGAGATGGCTGCCACCAGGTCACTTTGCCTGGAGAATCACCAATGATACACAGCATCTAAGGTGCTCCAATGGTCACAGTGGCCTCAGGACTGGCTTGACTTGACTTGAAGCACAATGAAACTTCATTAAGGACTGAGATGCATAATGTTACTCCTAGTCATTACTTTGATTCTAAATTGATCGTGTTTTGGTTTTGAGAATAATGCCAGTAACAGCCCAAGTGCTCATATGATGCCCTTAGATTGACCTTAATTTGACTGTTAGAAGCCTGTACTTAAGAACAAATTACCAGTTGGATCTGTTCTCTGATGTATTTAAGCATCTGCATGGTCTGATAGGTGCCACATAAAGTATACATTTCTATCTCCTTTATGCCAGGAGCTGATATATATTTTTTACTTATTAGTGACAAAAGTGCTGGCACAACTAGGCAGCAGGATCAAAATTTACTTTGTGTTAGAGTGAAATTTCAATGTGAGAGTCTGTGTGAGAGTAGGAATAAGTAATCAAATTGTCTAAATAAGAGGTTGGCAACATTTTTGGGCAGAGTGCCAAAAACACTCACAACCTCAACTTGTAAGACGTTGGTGTGCCAAGGTGGACAACAGGGGAGCCACAAGGGGCCCGATACTTGTTGTGGCAGTGCAGCCTTGGCTCCTTCCACACTGTCTGCTTCAAGATGTGCATGCACCCGCTGCCAGAAATGAACCAGGCCAGGGCTCTGCAGCCCCTGGTGCAGCCACTTGCAGCCTCCCAGCTTCCTGCCACAGCTGGTCTGGGCTCTGGGCAGGGCTGCTCACAGCAGGCAGTGGGGATGCTGCAAGCAGCTACACCAGAGTCCATAGAGCCGTGGCTCAGCTCAAGGTGGATGGTGGGGAAGGGGCCAGGGTTGCACTGCCACAACAAAGATAAGGCCCCTGGTGACTCCTCCACTGCCCACCCTGAGACATGCTTGCCAAGCAAAATGCCTTCACGTGCTGCAGTCTGGCATATGTACTGGGGGTTGCCTACCCCTGGTCTAGATCTACTCTAGAACTCTGGTACAAAGAGGGCGGATCTATACAAGATGCTATGTCACTGTAGTGACAAGATACTGCAATGTAACTCATTGCTATGGCGATTTAGTGTCAGTGGGCACTAATTGTGATGCCACAGCTACTGCACAGTAGCAACCAGCTACTGTGCAGTAGGGTTGGAGACAACCCAAGCACCGCCAGGACTGCAAAGTACCAACTCTGTAGACGTGCCCAGAAGCAAATTGTGGAGGCATTCCTCAGGTAGGTCAGGGGTTGCTTAAACATATAGTGTCTCTCACAGATGGGACAGGAGTCCACAATCTAACAAAAGGTGTAGAAAATGGTAGAGATTAAATGTTCCTAATGGGGTAGATTGTGGATACCTTCTTCACAATGCTGAGTGATCAGTCATGTGATTAGTTCAGTTGCAATCAGTAAATAAGGAGTTCACATTCTGGCCCACTAGATTCAAAAGATTTCATAGACATTAGGGCTGGAAGGGACCTTGGAAGATCATCGAGTCCAGCCCCCTGCCCGAGGGGCAGGAAGTCAGCTGGGGTCATAGGATCCCAGCAAGATAAGCATCCAAATTTCTCTTAAAGGCGTTCAATGTAGGTGCTTGAACCACCTCTGGTGGCAGGCTATTCCAGACCTTGGGGGCTTGGACAGTGAAGAAATTTTTCCTTATATCCAGCCTGAAACAGTCTTGTTGGAGTTTATAACCGTTCAACCTTGCCATCCCTTGGGGTGCTCTGGTGAACAATCATTCCCCCAGATCCTGGTGAACACCCCTGAAAAACTTATAGGTGGCCATCAGATCACCCTGGAGCCTGCGCTTTTCCAGGCTAGAGTGTCCCATAGCTCTCAGCCTGCCAAACCTATAAGGATGCTGCAGGTTTTTCCTCCCAAGGTGGAGAACCTTTTATTTTTTGGTGTTAAACACCATCAGGTTCTCATCTGCCCATTTCTTGAGCCTGTCAAGGTCAGCCTGGATTGCCCTCCTGTCCTCAGGTGTGGATGCTTTACCCCAGAGTTTGGTATCATCGGCAAACTTGGCCAGTCCGCTTCTGACTTCTTCATTAATGATGTGGACATGGATGTTGAACAATATAGGTCCAAGGACAGAGCCTTGGGGACCCCACTGGTCACAGCGCACCATGACGATTGACTTTTGTCAACCACCACCCTCTGGGTCCAACCATGGAGCCAATTCCCCAGCCAGCAGATCGTGATGGACCCGAGGCCACAGTTGACCAGTTTTGCAATGTAAGATAGCAAAATAGTTTGGGCTTCTGATGAGATAATCTCCTCCCATGTTCTTTTGTTAAAAAATATATATATATGGTAATATCGTAATGTGAAAAAATGTGCCAAGCTTTGTAATTTTAATTCCTCCCATTTTTTAAACAAGAATTCATAGTGCCAACCACTGTAATAAAAATCATACATCTCATTTTTAGCTTTAGTTAGTTCTGTAACATGAGGGCTTTGGGAATTCCTTCATATTTTTGGAAGAAAGCCACAGCATGCAAACCTACAAACTCATGCTGTATTAAAGATTTTGGAATGCAGTGAGTCAATCTGCTGTTTATATTGTATTCTGCCAGTTCAGATTGTTTGCTAAGAACCAACGCTTCTTTTGTCTGGCATCAAACTGTTCTGTATTGTTTCAGTTTTTATGTAGTCATTTGAGGCCAGATTCTGATACATGCATTCACATTGAACATTGTCTTAGGCCAAAATTTTCAGGGGTAATAACTGGTAGTTACCTAATTCCCACTGATTTAATCTTTTACCTGTAAAAAAATCTGGCTGTTACCCACAGGCAGGAATAGGATTATTTATGGAGTAATCTATTAGTAATAAATGAGTATAAGTAATAAAGGTTAAGACTTCTGTTAGGGGTTGGAGAACTATTTTTCCTTATATTAGAAAAAAATAGCTGATTCCACTTAGGAGAGAGAAGGGTGAGTAAGTGATCTGTTCCATGTGAATGAAAGTAGTTTAAATCTTATGTGTATTTATCAGCTGTGGATGACAAAAGTTTATGATAGCAGATGATTACAAAGCTGAGCTATTGTAACAGTACAGAGTTAGGCACGTTTCACAGTTGCATGCTCTGACAGGAATGAATGGTGGTAGAGTTAGCTGAGCCAAAGGTGTTTGAGCCAAAGTCAACAGATTTCTTGAGGCCATGGGATTATTTGATTTAAAGCAATTTTTTTACTTGCTTCTATACAAAGGTAATAACATGTTAAGCTGTTTAGGAATACTGATCTTGAAGGGGCCCCTGGATTTTTTTATTTTTTAACAGAACAGTACTCAGAGTATTGACTTCTCAAAGCATTCTTCCTCCATACTGTGCTTTTAATATGTTTGGTGGGCAAAGGCTGTGGGTGTCAGAGAGGAATGATGGAATTTCCCAATTCAAACGTAAGGGGCAGGTCATTTCTCTTTTCTTTCCTTGATTAAGGACATTGGATAGTGTGTGCATTTCCTTCATCCTGAGGTAGGAAAAACATCAAAAGAGATACTGGACTGAACTCTGTTTTCTAGTGTAGATATAGAGTAATTCTACTGATTTCACTGGACCTACTCCAGATTTTAACTGAGAGCAGAATTTGACTTACTCTCTCTTCAGCATTCTAATGTTATAAAATTCTAAGTCTGTCTGTCTGTCTGTAACACTTTATTCGCACTCTGATTGGCTGACAGAAACAGCCAGTCAGAGTGCTCCAAGCGTGGGGAAGAGCCGCCAGCATTCCGAAGTTAGGACCGGACAGAGGGTGGGGGAACCAAGGCCAGCAGTGCGGCTGGCCTCGGCTCTCCCACCCCGCTTCCTGCAAGAGGCAGAACAGCTGCAGCATGGGGTGTTAGGTGGTGGCACTACATCCCAGCCCCCTCCCTCCCTGCCCCCTGTCATTCTTGACGGGCAATTGGCTAGTTTTAATATAATTCCTTCTAAGCCACTATTCTTTCTCTAGTGTTGGTACGATCAACCTTTACCTCTACCTCTGGCCCACAAGTCAAAAGCAGCCTACGAAGCCATCACATTTGGCCTGTAGGGCTCCCCACAGGTCAGGAAATTTGGCAGCAGGGGATCAGTGGCCATTAATAAGGCCACTTCCCCCCCCCCATTTCCAAACCCAAACCCTGTATGTGGGTTGGAGCCCAACCATGCCCCCTTCCCACCCCCTCACAGCTGGATTGGAGTCAGGCCACACCCCCTCCTCTCCTCCCTGCACCTGGATCAGGGCCAGGCCATGCCCCCTCCTCCTCATGGCTGGATCAGGGTTGGGCCACACCACCTCCCCCCATCAAAGTGCCAGGTCAAGCTCCCTTCCCCTGTGGACCATTTTGGGCTGGTCTTCTAGCTCTGCTCCCCTCTGCACAGCTGGATGGGGCCTGCCCATCTGCCCCAGGCTGTGGATCAGACCACTGGCTGGATCTGGCCCGCAGACCTACTGGGCACCACCCATCTGGCGTGTTTAACCATAACAAACCTAAAAACCAAAAGAAATGTCAAGTGCGAGTGCATCTTACACCAAGTGTTATTGCATCTCATGGCATCAATGAGGAGGCTGTTCTTAACTAGCTTGCTGCAAAATGTATACCTTTCACCTGCTTATAAGCTTCTGGCTTCATTTAGGCAATACGGATGGAAGACTGAAGAACTGCAGTTTTGTCTGCCTGATAAGCTGGTTTGTGCTACAGACAGGGTGGCCCATTAAAAAGTTACTTTTCCTAATCAAGTAGAAACTCTTTTAAGATCCCAGCAAGTCTATGCTTTTAATTCCTGGGATGGTTGTGTGAGTTTTGTATTGATTGTTTTTTTTATTGATGTCTTAAGTGAGCTTTACAGTTACATCATCTGCATGTTGCAAGACTTTTAAATACTATGGGCCATTGAACAAAACATGGTTTTGGCAACTGTGGGTCTGGTGACAGCAGGAGAGTGGGCATGAGGAGGCGGTGTGTGTGAAGGATTAGACATTTGCTTTCCAGAAATCCAGGTTCTGATCCATCTCTCTGTTCTTGAATCCAGGGACAGGGACTGTGGTGAACCCCAAGTGAGTGTCTAGCATCTGCTCCTTCCAGCACCCCTGCAAACTGAAAGAGAGCACAGGAGAAAGAGGAGTGAAGCTGGGATTAGAATTTGGCTCTTGCACTGCTTTATTAAATTGTGGGAAAAGGATAGAATTCCCAGCCAACTAGAAGAGAAAGTACTGAAAGGTCAAACAGTAAACACCTAGTCCGCTTCAAAGCATAGAAAGCATTCGTGTCAGGGAAACCCTGTTCTCCTAAAAAACACGGGTAATGACAGACGCCTCTACCTCTTGGTCCTCTTCCGGTGCCTATGCATGATTCATCTGGCAAAGTTTCCCATATACCTCTGAATAACTATCTGTAACATTATTTTCATTAGTTCATATAGTTACAACATATTCCAGTTCAAGGTTGACCCCAGTATTTCCGTGATTCTGGCTTTTCCATCTGATGTGGTTTTAGAGAATACTAGTAAATCCTTGAAGAAATCTTCTCTTTCTAACCATTGCTCATGGATATTTTCCAGGCAGAATGGCAAAATGTGCTCTAAATTTCCTCTTCCTGCTTTGCATTAAGGATTTATTGATTGATCCTTCTAGGTTTACCTTTCATTTGAAGTATAGTATTAGGGCAAGTCCAGACTACAGATGATCAAGATTTCTCTCTGAATTATCCTCTAATATTCCTGTCTATATTAATAATGACCAGTTCAGCACCACTCATTTGCGGTAGTTGTGGGTAGCTAAGAAGATGTTAAACATCTCATGCAGAGAGAATGGCTGGAACTTTATTTCAGCCTCATTAGGTTGGTTATACATGTACTTTCCCATTCTGATTTTGTCCATTTAAGTTCCACTGAAAAGGGAGTATCAGCTTTCCAGAAGAGAAGGAACATTGGCTACACTCTGAGCAACAGCTGAAAGCTATCATTTTTAGTCTCAAAATTTTTCTGACATTGGACACTTTCCCTGGAAGACAAATTTTCACTATGAAATAGTTCCATGCTGCTTCATACAGAAAATGAAATGATTAAAGCAGGAGTTATTCCCAGTTTACAATCACTTCCTAAAAACGGTAATAATAATTGACCTCATTTTAGTCTCTCTATAAATTGTATTTGAAATATTATATGTTTAATCCAAGCATGAGTTTTACTAAACCCAGCACATATTCTCCAGGAGAGAAAGTCTCAACAGTTTTAGTAAACCTGAAGTGTGACTAGGTCATGAGTGTTAGCACATTTGAATAAAATAAAGCAATAGTAAGAAGCACCATGTTTTTCTACTTGTTATTAATATGAAAACATTGTTTTAATGTAAAAATATTGCTACTTTGCTATTTGCCCTTTGCAGTCTGCTCTTTGGTGAGAGAAGCAGCAAGGTGCTGGGAAGGGATGGCCTCCACCTCTCTCTGCTGTGGAGGAGGCTCTTCTCAGCCAGACTGACTGACCTGCTCCACCAGGGTTTAAGCTAAGCCCACCGGGAGACGGGGGGACTACC
>NW_005842690.1:748143-749620 GCF_000455745.1 Alligator sinensis
AACAACCCTTACAAAGCCAGTGGGCCAAGGCACTTAAGGGAGCCCACCCATGCCCCAGCCCTGGAACAACCGGTAGGCAAGGCAGGGACCCCCAAGAGGACACTTGCCTGCCTGTACACAAATGCCAGGAGCTTGGGGAATAAATGAAAGGAACTTGTCCTCCTGCTTAGCACAAAAAATTACGATGTCATAGGGATAACGGAGATCTGGTGGGACTTCATCCATGACTGGACCATGGGTATAAACAGCTATACCCCGTACAGGAGAGATTGAATAGACAAAAGGGGAGGGGGCGAAGCTCTCTATGTCAAGGAGAGCTATGCGTCCCTGTAAGCTGACATTGGCAACCAGGTGGATGGCTGGAGACCCTCTGGGTTAAAATCTGTGGGGAACATGGCACAGGGGACACAATGGTGGGAGTCTACTACATCCCTCCCACCCAAGATCAAGAGCTTGACCAGGAGTTCGCCAGGGAATTGGCTGAGGCCGCATGCTCCAGGTCCATGGTTGTCATGGGAGACTTCAACTATCCAGACATCTCATGGGAAGAGTGCTCAGCTAAATCCGAGCAGTCGCAAAGCCTCCTCTCCTGTGTGGATGACCTCTATTTGACACGAAGTCTATGGGCCAACGAGAGGTAAAGTGCTGCTTGACTTGGTACTGGCAACCGGGGACGACCTAATCAGTGACCTAATGATTGAAGGGAAGCTGGGTGACAGTGATCACCTTCACCATCTGCTGTAAAACTGGCAAGTCAGTCAGCAATACAGAAGTCCTTGACTCTCAGGAAAGCTGACTTTGACAAGCTCAGGAGGCTTGTTGGTGAGGCCCTAAGGGACCATGACCCCAAGGGGAGGGGAACTCAGGAAGAGTGGTTGCTCCTCAAGGGAGCAATCCTCGATGCATAAGCTAATGCTATTTTGTCTCAGAGGAAAGGTGGCAAAAGGGCACAGCAGCCCCCCTTGGCTCTCCAGGGAACTAGCGGACCTCCTGTGGCTAAAAAGAAAGCAAAGGATGCAGGATGGGATCCACCTTCTAGGAACAATATTCCACACTGGTCCGGTCCTGCAGAGGGCGAACCAGGAAGCCAAGGCTGTGACGGAACTCCAACTAGCTATAAGTATCAAGGACAATAAAAAGTCCTTATTTAGATATGTGGGGAGCCGGAGGAAAAGCAAGGGCAACACTGGACCCCTGCTAAACCAGATGGGACAACTGACAACTGACGCCCAGGAAAAAGCCAACATATTAAATGGATATTTTGTGTCAGTCTTTCATTAGTCCCATGGGATGCCCCTGCCCACTATGGGACAGGGGGGCCTGGGTGAGGGAGATTCCCTGCCCTCCATCAATGCTGACCTCATGAAGGAACACCTTGAGAGGCCGGACACCTTCAAGTCAGCTGGCCCTGAAAATCTACACCCCAGGGTACTCAAGGAGCTGGCTAGCATCATAGCCCAGCCCCTGGCACAGATCT
>NW_005842690.1:750320-755369 GCF_000455745.1 Alligator sinensis
GACAGAACTTTTTGCCGCAGTTCTGCTTTTAAAATACGCATGCACTAAACTTGACAGGAGATACTAACCAATAGCGAACTAAACCTCGCCCATAAGATAAGACGTAACAACAAGGAAATTGTGGTACTGCCAATAGTTGTATGACACGCTGTAACCCTTTGTCTATGTAAGCTATAAAAATGAAACCTCAAGAGGAGTTCGGGGTCAACATTGCTTAGAGCGTCAGCTCCTCTGTTGACATTGCTTGCGCAACCAATAAACTCATGATGGACCCACCCTGTGTGTGACTCTCTCCTTGAGGTGGAATTGGCTTAGCCTCCAGGGGCACGAAACTAGCCGTTTGGGCAACAGGGTCCCCCAAGGCTCTGTCCTTGGACCTTTATTGTTCAACATCTTTATTAATGATGTGGACATTGGAGTTAGAAGCAGACTGGCCAAGTTTGCTGATGATACCAAACTCTGGGGTAAAGCATCCACACCTGAGGGCAGGAGGGCGATCCAGGCTGACCTTGACAGGCTCAAGAAATGGGCAGATGAGAACCTGATGGTGTTTAACACTGAAAAATGCAAGGTTCTCCACCTTGGGAGAAAAAACCTGCAGGATCCTTATAAGTTCGGCAGTGCTACGCTGTTTAGCACTACAGATAAAAGGTGCTTGGGGGGTCATGATTGACCACAAGATGAATATGAGCCTTCAATGTGATGCTGCAGCTAATAATGCAATAAAACCACTGGTTTGCATCCATAGATGCTTCTCAAGCAAATCCCGGGACGTCACTCTCCCGTTGTACTTGGCCTTGGTGAGGCTGCAGTTGGAGTATTGCATCCAGTTTTGGGCTCCTCAATTCAAAAAGGATGTGAAGAAGCTTGAGAGAGTCCAGAGAAGAGCCACACACATGATCAGAGGTCAGGAAAACAGACCTTGCGATGGCAGGCTGAAAGCTATGGGGCTCTTTAGCCTGGAAAAGCGCAGGCTCAGGGGTGATCTGATGGCCACCTATAAGTTTATCAGGGGTGTTCACCAGGATCTGGGGGAACGATTGTTCACCAGCGCACCCCAAGGGATGGCAAGGTTAAACGGTTATAAACTCCAGCAAGACCGTTTCAGGCTGGATATAAGGAAGAATTTCTTCACTGTCCAAGCCCCCAAGGTCTGGGATAGCCTGCCATCAAAGGTGGTTCATGCACCTACATTGAATGTCTTCAAGAGAAATTTGGATGCTTGTCTTGCTGGGATCCTATGACCCCAGCTGACTTTCTGCCCTTTGGGCAGGAGGCTGAACTCGATGATCTTCCGAGGTCCTTTCCAGCCCTAATGTCTATGAAATGTATGAAATCAATGAAAGGAGCATCTGACATAACAGAACCTCGTACTTATAGAGAATATTTTACCTGGGAATCTCAAAGTACTTTATGAACATTAGTTAAGTTCTCTGCAACTAGTGGCTATGAGGAAGCAATGTAGCTAGCATAACATCCAGTTGCTTTAGTCTTCCTGGTCCAAATGACCAGGTACTCAAGTACAGCTGAGTCCAGAGGATAATCTGAATTTTTCTGTAGGCTTAGGGAGCCTTAACTGCTTTACCACTGCATCTCCCTAAGAAGAAGGTTACGTACAGTCTTATATATCTTTCCTACACATTGGGAAATTAAGGCACAGAGGGCATTTTTACATGTGCTTTGGGGATGGGAGTGAGGAATGCTTTAATTAGAGCAGTTTTGAGAGCCACTCTAATTAAAGCGCTCACAGCATCTCATGTACCAGTGACCCCACACTTCAAAACAGTGGTGGGGGCACTTTAACTAAAGCCTGTTGAACAAGCTTTAGTTAAAGCACCCACTGCCATTTTGAAGCATGGTGATGCTGATACACAATATTTGGAGGCTGCTGTAGGTGTGCCAATTAGCATACTCCAGCTGATTCGATTAATTGAGTATGCTCCGACACACTGTAATTACAGTGCATCAGAGCAGCCTCCCGGCACATCTACAGGAACCCAGAAAGGTTAAGTGTCTCATGCAAGATCATGCGGCTATTAAAAAACAACAGGGCCCAGTAATGCTGACTCCCATTCCCCTTTTCTAACCAATAGCTAATGTGCTTTCAGATTTATTGTTTGGTTATGTGGTTTGGGCAAGATAGATGCCATCCTACACTTCAGTAAAAAAAGCAGCAATTATGAGACAGTGTGCAAGTATAGACATTGATTTCCTCCCTCCCCTCCCCTCCCCCAAGCAATGTGGTAGCAGGCAGCATGCTCTTTGGGAGATAATTGTTTCTTTAATTACTTAGAAGAGACATTTGTTTTGCATTTCTGGTTAAAGTGATATTCACTTGCTATAGAAGTATTTCAATCAGATCTGTTCCTATCTTCTAGAGAAATACACTGGAGAAGAGAAAACTGCAAACAATTCACAAAGGGATATAGATAGAAACATTTATATGTTGCTCTCAGATTCTAATGTATTTCTAAATTACTGATTCTTTATAGCTTAGGCATTATTTCTCTGCTAAAAGGGCATTTACTTTGCTCCTCCCTTAGTGTTACATTATTGGCTAAGGGTAAGACTCATTTTTATGCAGATTACTCTGATTTCCCTATACTGTATAGGATAAGGTGGGGTGGTGATTTGGGGACTTTGTCTATGTACAATGTAAGAATTCTGGTTCATTTTAGGAAATTGCAGTATCACCAAATACCTCCTCCTACACAGTTAGCTATCTACTGTTTGAGCCTTGCCATGCATCCCTCAGAGGAGTGCCAGTCAAGATTTAAAAAACCTTGATGGCTTCCATTCAAGTGGATGTGTCTTTGGATGATAGGATAGCCACAGCAGAGAAATCTGTCCAAATTCTCTCCATAGGGACTGGAGTGCAGAGTATGGAAAATCCCCTAAAAGGACAACAATAACACAAGATGTTAGCAGCGGGTCTTAAAAGCCATAAAGATGCTTGATGAGAAATTTGAGGAGACCTCAGAGAGACTTGCAGAAACACAGGAAGCTCAAGCAGGAGAGAGGAAAATAGGTGTATGCTTTTACAATGGTGGGATTTTGTTAACTTGCCAAGAAAGGAGGAAGGAGGAAACTGGAGGAATAGGAGAGAGGGGTGGGGAGGAGCAGAAGGGGCAGAAAAGAGAGAGGCTGAGTCCATGATTTGATGAGAAAGCCAAGCAGGGAGGTCACAGAATTTTTAGAGGGCACAAATTTCTTTCTACCGATATGCAAGATAACTTACGCTGTTTCCTGATGTGTCTTAGGTGAGTGCTTGTATATAGTTCCCATATGGGAATGGGAACATGCTATTTTAGCCTTTTTTCAACCACCTGAGAGGCTTCCTATTATAATTTTATAGAAACTTCCTTCCTTTGAGGAAGGAAACACAAGGGCAGCAGATACTGGAGAAAATTAGCCAATTTGATGATCTGGTATAATCACCAAATGTTCTTGCCTCCACTAACCATTTTATTTATCATCCTCTCCATAATCCTGTTGCATTGTCAATAGAATTCATGGTCAAGATTTTCAGAAGTGTGTGGTAGTTTTAGATGTCCCACCTTGCAGCACCTTAAAGGGCCTTTCAGAGAGTGAGAGCACTTTGTGAATGCTAGGGTCTCCGGATTGGCAACAAAAACGAAGGTATGGAAAATCATGGGACACCTCTGAAAATCTTGGCCCACCTTTGGAAAGTCTTTTGCCCACTGAAGATTACTTAAGAGGTCCCATCACAAAATAAGGGCAACACGATTTTTGCATGGATAGATTGTACCATTTGATCTTACATCAAAAACTAAGGCCTAAGGAAACAAATCTCCTTAAAGAAGCAGAAACTAAAGTGGCTATTTTCTAATAGCTAGGGCCCAATAAAATGTTTTAAATTTATTTTCCCATTGATTTCTGTTGCCGTAGTGTGACCACATGTGCAGATTTCAGTCAGTAACTGCTTTCAAAACAGAAATTTGGAAAAGGTTATGGGCCAAGGGAATTTATTACTAATTCCTCCCAGTCCAACATCAAATAAACCCAATGCAAATATAAAGTGTTGAAATTTTTAAAAACATATTCACTGAAGTGATTCAGGCCAGTATGGCTTACCCAGCTTCCCGACAAATTGCTTGTGAGCCATGAAAATGTTTTGTTTTAAAGGTCCAAAGAAAGGTATTATGTGCATCTCAAACCTCTGTTCAAAGTATTCTGTAAAAGTGAATGTTCAGTAAATTTAGATGTCCCTCTTCTTACCTTGCCAGAACAATTTTTAGCAAGCAATCTAATACATTTATTAGTTTAATGTCCTAAGTCCCTATACAGAAACCTCAGGAGCATTACACTTTATTTTAATTATTAGTTAAGCTACATACCTGAAACTAAGGGAGTCCCAAGTCTGAGAAAGGGACAGCTATTTATGAATAAATTAAATTTAATAAGTAATTTTTTGATAATTATTATCCACATTGTCGCAGAGCACCTCGGTGCTCTGCTCCTAGAGGGGAGAAACTGCCAGGGAGAGAGAGAGAGCCCTGGCAGGTCATAACGAGCCCAGCTGAGTGTTGCCAGGGTAACGAGCCCAGCTGCGGGTCGCCGGGGCAACTAAGGAGAGCCAGCTGCCTGTAGGAGGCAGGGCCTGGCCCTTATAAAGCCCAGGGCCGAGACCAGGCTGGCAGTTCCCTGCCAGCAACCGGAGGGGCAGGAGCTCCCTTGGCTGAGATATAGCAAGAAGCCTGACTTGCAAGTATAGCTCACTATAGCCCTGAGAGGATTGGGCACTATGGTTTAGCCAGGAGGCTCTAGTTTATGTTCAGGCTTGCATATTACACCGGAGGCTTGGGTGAGGCTGTAGGGGTTGGAGGAGGCCTCATAGGGACCCCAGAGGTGTGGGGCCCCTGAGCGCAACCAGTGGGTTGCGGGCGGGGAACAGACCCCGGGTTGTATGCGGGGTACATAGACCCCAGCCCCAGAGTGGGGCAGCATTGAGAAGCCCGAGGCGGGCATGGTGAGCCCCAAAGAGGGGGAGCGCCATATTGGGGAGCCCAGGACGGGCGCAGCAGAGGG
>NW_005842690.1:755754-771100 GCF_000455745.1 Alligator sinensis
ACCGGGTGACCACAGGAGTCCGGGAGAACCGCGGGGACAGAGGTCCCAAGTAGCCATGCCCAGGGAGTCATGGGCAGCCTCCCAACTATATATATATATTCCATCAAGACGTGGCGGGCGAGAATTAGAGGGTGCCTTGGGCCGGCCTGACACGGAGCGAGGGACCTCGAGGAGCACACGGCCCTCCGCGAGGACCCCGCTGTGACACACATAAATTAACCATCAGAAAGTGCTTTGATCATTTGTGTGCTGCCTGTTTGGAGAACACCATTAAAGTGTGAAGCTGAGCTGTCATGTCATGTCTAAAATCTAAACCTGAGGAAAATCACTTCTTGAATAATACAGAGGATGTGGGATCTCAACCAGGTAAGATTCCACCCAATCAAAATGTCCATAATATAAACTGATTAAATTCAACAGGAAGAAATTCATGCTCACCTAACCAGATAAATCAAACAAGCCATTTTGTTGATTATGGGACCTTGCACTTCTACATTTCTATTATGATCTAAGAATTTCAGTTGTTTAATTTAAAAGTAATATTAAGACTATGAGTCTGATTCTGACTCTCTCAAATAATACCCATGTAGCCACCTCCATGAAGTCAAGGGGACTCTTCTCATGGCATTAGATATTGTAGCCCTGCTTGTGTTGAGAAACTATCTGGGTAGTTTTGCTAAACCCAGTCAGCCTACTTGAGAAGTAAGGTAGTACTCCTTATGCAAATGTATCCCTTAAGGAGTACTTTTCTGAGGAAAAGGTAGCAAGGTCCAGAAACTAGGGCACTGAAAGCTCATTTGCCTTGTAACAGCAACTTTCCAGGTGGGAAAAGCCAGCATTCAGTAATCACTCTGAGCCAAGAAGCATGACCTAGGCATGCTTCCTACAGAAACTGACCTCTTGCTGATCAGCATCACCTCGCATGAGCCTCTGCATAACATAACCAGCTCCAACTGGCTAATACCAAAGGCCTGTACAAGTACAATTCCCTGCACCATTTAGGGAGCATACAGACTGTAGGCAAGTGAAATCTTATGCTCTGAAGTGTTGTGGAAATTTGATGAACTATTTAAATGTCTTTTGGAAGGCTGCATTGGAAGAATTTTTAAAGGAGACAATATCCAACTCTGATCTCATCAATTGAAACAAAAAATTAAAGAACTGCCCCTGTGATGTCTTTCCAGTTCTTTCAGTTTAGTAGCTCATATTCCTGGTCACTATATGCTGCCTTTGCTGTTTGTTTTCCAGCATAAATCAGAGCAGCCTTCAAGTGTTTTTAGCTTGGGCCCAGCTGTCTATGCCTCTGAGGATCCCCCAAGAAGCCAGCCAGAGGTGCTATAGCCACACATCTTTTTTGGAGAACTGGGAGGAGGCTGCTTCAGAGTTTTATGCCCTCTTGTTATTCCTTTTACATAAAAGGGAATTCCTGGGTGTGATGCAAACCAGCCAGACTTTGGAAACCAGAATCTAAACCACAGTGCAAAACATAAGCATGTGGAACACTAAAGGGCACTACTTTCTTTGATATCAATCTTAGGAACAAATAAAAAAGATCTCAGACAGGAATAGGATTTTTTTTTTTTAATGAACAGTATGCTTTTCTATCTGAATGCTCATAAAATATCTGGATTTCTTTTTCCTTGTAATTTGTAGTATGTGGGAAATTGTAATCCTGCAAGGGAATAAAATGAAATTGGGATTCTGCAATATATCTGCCTGTTATTACAATGATTTCCCACAACCATTGTTGTATTGGGAAGAAAGAAGTGTCCATATTCACATGTCCAGTACATATATCAGTTATTTTGTCTACTTGGCTATTAGTCACTGCCTTTTGTGGAAAATCCTTTGCATTAAGCTGCAATTCTATTTTTCCCAGGCTTGATCTTTAAATTAAATAATTTCACATGGCTGGGCAGATGTTGTATGTCATGCATATTGGCTGCAGGGTGAAACCAGTTACTTTTGCTGTCTCCCAGGAAGGATCCAAGATTTTCTAAAGATGGGTGTGGGAGCAGTGATCAGTGCTGCAGGGGTGGCTGCATCCCCTGCTCCCAGCCCCCAACTCCAAGTGGACAGACTGTGCTTCAGGAGCAACAGTGGAGTCTTTTTCTTTAAGTCTTTCCAGCAGGTAACAATATTCCCTCCCCGCTCTCCTCCTCCTCTCAGGCACAGCAACATGACCCCTCCTTTCCCTCCTCCTAATATCCCCCTTCTCCTGCCTGTCACTGCTGCTTTCTCTGCCATCCCCAGCTGACCCTGGGGGCAGGGGTGGAGGCTCCAGTGATGCCCTTGTCTCATTCCAGCCAGGCTGCATGTGGACCCAGGCTCGGCCAGAGACAGTGGTAGCGGGCAGGTGTCCTTCCCCTCTGCTTGCTCCTGGGCTGGCAGGGAACATCTAGTGGAACTGGGTAAAGCAGAGAAACCAGCCTGGTGCTGCTGCTGGGCCACAGCTCCCTGTGGAGCTCGGCAGGAGTTACTCCAGTTGAGAACCCATTGCCTGCCCTTGTTTTGCAGCCTCCTTCACAGTGGCTGCTGTTCCTCACACTTCCTGAATGCCAAATGTATCAGGTGTTGAATAAGTTTGGATGCTGGAACCTGTGCTCATTCTTAACGCTATTTAGTGACTGGCAGACCACATGAGGGGTACTGCAGTTTGGTTCAGTTCAGGAGTTTATTCAAACATTTGAAATAAGGCCCCCCCCACCCCCCCAAAAAAAATCTAGTTGGTCTAATAAAAGATATCACCTCCGCCACAAGTTTTCAAATATCTTTAACTTTCTGCTTCTGAGGCTTTGTGTACTTACACCTTTGGGTCAATTTGCCCTTTTTTAATATTAGTTCCCTAAAGCAGGGGTTGGCAACATATAGGTCCGAACTGACCCGTGAAATCATTGGATTTGGCCTGTAGAGCCAGGGGGCTTTTCATGTGCCACACTATGACCAGGCAGTGGGGGGGGTTGTACATGTTGCTGCTGGGCCGTGAGGGGGCCTTAACTGCATCATAGCTAGGAGAGGAGCAGCAGCAGGCCAGGTCAGGAGCAGACCTGAGCCATGTTGATCCAGCCCCTGGCTTCAAAACCTTGGGAACAATGACAACACCTCTAGTTATTAGAGGCTCCTGACCATACTGCTGAATGACCGTGTAGCCTTGGGTAAATCACTTAACCTTTCTGTATCACAGCATTCTTATATTTCAAGTGGGGACAGTAATAACTGAAGGACATTATTAATTGCTGATCAGTGCTGAAAGGACTATATTTAAGGCTTGGCTCACGTAAATACTTTCTGTAAAACATGCACATATTAACTGCTGATGTTTGTACAAGACTTTGAAAATGTAAGGTACAATGTAAGAGCTGCTATTCTCTCTTTGAGCCAAACCCAGGAAGCCTTGAGGGGCTCAAACAAAGTTTACTGTACTTCCAAAATAGCTCTCATTTGCTTGGATGGAATTCTGTGCCAATTCTTTTTTATTTTTTTTTTCCATCTGTGAACCTGCCTGCCTAATGTTTAGGCAATTTAATAGTGTGATCAGTGTTAAAAAATAAAAGACTTTGGCGCTCAGTGTAGTAATGAAATTCTGTATACATTATATAGGTAAAGAGCTTTGCTCTGCATTGCTTGTTTTGTAAATGCTGGAATGACCCACGCAGATTACTCAAATGTGGTTACTAATACACTCTCTACAAGATTTTGATATGGTATTAATGTTATTTGGGAGGCATTGATGTTGGCTGGCATTAAACAAAGCACTGTAAGCAAAAGGAAGAAGTGATAAAGACATCTTCATGATATGCCAGTATGTGATAAGAATGAGAAATATCTTTTCTTATGGAAAAAGATTAAAGACACAAAATCCTGGCCTCAGAGAAAAGGGTCTTTGTCCAGTAAAAAACAAAGTTGACCAGATGTCCTGTGTTAGGTATAACAGGCCCCGCTTTCTTGTCAAGCACATCTCTATTTAAGTTTCTAAAACAAACGTTCATCCTGAATTTTCCAGTGTCCCATAGCTCTTATTATACTGTGTTAAGACCCTGCTTTTGCAAGGTTCTTAAGTATGTGCCTAACCTTAAGCAGGTGAAGAGGCCAACACAATTTGAAAGTTAAACATCAAGGCTTTGAACTTCAACATCAAACTTGCACAGGGCTAACTGATTAGTCTGCAATGTTCTCACTGAACCAGTCATTCTAGCTTAAGAACATCTGGGCAAATAGATTATGCATCTGTCTGTGAGAGAACCTTGGCCTTGCACTTTAAAGCTGCCCACCATATGATTTCAAGTACTCCATGCCATCAGTTTGCAGGTGTTTGGAACTCAACCTGGTGGTCCTGGAAGTGACATATCCATCAATAAAATGCAATCCTGCCTCTACAGGTCACATTAGGTGTGATTCCTGAAGCTTACCACTATGTGGAAGGGATTTGGCTGTAGGGGAAATGGCATCAGTATGATTCTATATTCTAACTTAAATAGTGAGGCTCTTACTCATAAATGCTGAGGCTTCTTACTCGGGAACTACCCTACATGGAGGTCTTGGAACCATCTCCCTTAGATTTTGAAAGATTAAAAGGACTCCTGTTTTGGCAAACAGTATTCTAGCAAAACTAAATTTGAGTACTATTTTAATATGTCCTTTTGTATATGGCAGACTCGCCAACAGAGCCCAGTGTGTTGGGCTCGAGAAATCTCCAACGTGATGGGTGGAGCATTTCCACCAATCCAATGACGGATTGAAAACTCACAATGTGACTGGTGAAGCATTTCCACCAATTGGGAAGGGACAGGAAGGAGCCTGCCCTAGAGTCTGGACCTGATTGTGAACTGCGCTTTTCAGGTCTGACAGACACTGGGGGCAGAGCCCCCGGAGAGAATAAAAGGAGCAGTGTGCCCAGCACGTGGCAGATGCATTGAGGGACAGAGGCTAAGAAGAGCTGGGGAGAGCTGCCCAGTGGGCATTTCCAGTTGCCCCAAGGAAGCCCCAAAGACTCCCTTTGCCAGAGAGACTTGGCGATCAGTGCTGGCTCCAGACAGTGCATGCGCCAGTTCATGGAGTCCAGACCCTGGGAGCTGCTTGAGGCAGCTTGGGTCTGCAACCCTTGGCAATCGGCCAGGGCTCAATGCAGGCAGCACTCAATGGCAGGTCCCAAGCAGGGACCAAGACCCTGGGAACTGTTCAAGGTGGCTCGGGTCCATCACTCCTGGCACATGGCCAGGATGGAGAATAGGTTTAGGTTGGAGATCAGAAGGCAATATTTTAGAGTTATGGTGACCAAAATCTGGAACCAGCTTCCCAGGGAGGTGGGCCTCGCCCCTACCTTGGACATATTCAAGAGGAGGTTGGACGATCCCCTGTCTGGGGTCTTGTGAACCCAGCATTCATTCCTGCCTGTGGCAGGGGATCAGGCTAGATGATCTGTTCAGGTCCCTCCTGACCCTAGCTACTATGATACTATGATCTCACATGAGCAGTGCACAGCTAGTCCCCATGTAGGGGACCGAGCTCCAGTTTTGCATAAGGCGGCCCAAGCTTCCAACCCTGGACAAAAGGCTGAGCCTTGGTGCATGGGGCTATGGGCGGGTGAGGGCCCAGGAAGCTCCTGCCAGATAGGAGCAACATGCCTGTGGGCAAAGACCCTCCACCTGGGACCCTTGGAATCGTGAGTTGACGTGGGAAGGGGATTCCCATAGGGCAGGGGGAGTTACCCGGGTGGTAAGGCCGAAGGGGAAGCCCAGACAAGGGACGGCTTCCTTAGGTCAAGGGGTGCTCTGAGGGGGTGTCCCTAGAGATCTTGTTGGGGCCTGGGGAAGCACTGAAGGGTTATGGGTACCTGATATTGCTGTGCCTCATGTTTTGTATATTATTATATTTGTAAATTTATAGTTATAAGATCTTTGCTGGGCCTCTGCTGGACCCTGTACCAGCTATTTGCATTTAGTAATTGTCCCCCTACACTTACCTGCACATACCTATACTTATTTGTTGTCCTCTTGTATTCCCCTATGCTTATCAATTTTAAGCCAGCCATTTACCCATGCAGGGCCTGATGACCTTTTGAGCTAGCATAGAGCCTTGGGATACAGCATCGCATAAGAATTATGCATTTTATTTATACAGATGTAAATATGTATTAGTTTTGATATTTTATTATATTGTGTAATATTGAGCCTTATATTTTGTGTACCTCTATACTTGTGTATTAGTAGTTTAGTAAAGTCTGTAGTCCTGCCTGGGGAATCCGCTGGGAACTCTTGCTGTCACTTACCTGTGTTTACCTGTCACTTACCTGAAACCTTGTGGTGGTGACCCATTGTAGAGAATAAGATTTATAATTATATATATATATATATTTGAGTATATATACTGTTATACATATGTATCTGTACCTATGTTTATATTTATGTCTATTTTTTATCCATTTATGTAACTATTGATAAATTCTTATGTAGTTTAACATTGTCCTGGCTTAGCTCTATAGGGAGCGGGAAGATTGCGCTTAGCTTGCAGTTCTCACCCACAGCACCTCTGCTTGCTGCCAATCCCCTTCTATCAGAAAGGGGAGTACATACCCTGGGTACATGCACATATGTGGAAAGAGGTATTTTAAATTTGTGATGGCCTAAGCCAGTTCCTATCTAGGGCAGTAAAGAGCAGCAATGCCTTTAAAAACTATGCATTATGCAAGAAAAGTAAAAATTAAACTCTTTCCAACATAGGCTAAAATAGGTCTTTTGGACATGATACATTAATGTGTCCTTTGTGCGACTCCAGAGAGGTGAAGTTTTACCCTCTTCTACTGAGTTACTTAGCAAATCTAGCTAGTATGTGTATTAATTGATTGCATGTAGTTTACCTATTTTCCCCCTAACTTCCGCCCATTTGTCTGTCTAGCTGAGAGTGGGGTTCTTGGGATTAAACTATTCTTTCTTGTCTGTCAGAAAGTGCCTAGCACATTCTGGCTGCTAACATAGGCATGTTATTATTTAGTTTTGCTAAAGTTTGGGGGAAAGGCAGATAATCCCATGTAGATAGAGATCAGAGAATGTGCTAACAGTGGAAAGGTTGAAAAAGCCGTTACAACTACTGGTCCTCAGGGATCACCCGAATCAGCAGACTATAACAGGAGAACAAGCAGGCCGTATGCTGGGAGCACGAGGAAGGGGAAGAGGAACCAGGCACCAGATCCTGCTCTGGGAAGGGAACTGAGCCAGGGTTGCCTGTGTGCTTGACTTGCTGAAGACTGGTGGGCTTGTGCGCTTGGGTGTGTGCTCTGAGCAGCTGAGTGAACTGATTTCTGATTGATTGCTGCCTAGGTGTGATAAAGGGCCCTAACAAAGGGGCCTAACTAGTCCAGGCCCAAGACAGGTATATAAAGAGGCTTTTCAAGTGACTAGGGGAGCAGCAAATAGGACAGTTTGCAGGTTAGTTTACCACTCCTCTCTTTGAAGGGGAGCCTGAAAGATAAGATTGTTTTTTATATGTAATTAGGACTGACTAATTACATAGTTTTATTTTAGCACCTAATCACAGCAGCTCTTGTCTACCTAGGCCAGGTACAGACATGGCATTTTTACCCATATAAGTGATTGGACAGTGGTCTGAACCCATAACAGAACAGAAGTTTGGCACAGACTGGTTTAAAAATGGTGGCACCCGATCTAAAATAAGCATCCTGCGTCCCCAGCCCCCAACAAAGGGCAAATATGTGTTCTGTTCGCTACTGATTTAAACTATGCTACTTACAGAAAACCACATAACTCAGATCAATTCCACCTCTTGCACTTTGAATATCTGTACCTAGCCCTAGAGTCCAGAGCGAGGTGGAGTTTGCTTAGTAACTCTCTCTCACTTTCCTTCACTGTAAGCTTGCTGAGAGGAAAGAGGTTGCAGGAAAAAAGGAATCCTTCAGATCAAGGAACAGCAAATAGACCTGCTAGAGAAGAGTTTTCTAAATAAAGTGTGCTTGGAAAGAGAGGCATGAAGTGAGAGGCAGCAGATTAGAAGACCCAGAGACAAGGCTGGAGAATGTCTCAATCCCAGAGCCACTGCCACTGCCAGATCTTCCTTTGCTTCCACTTATGAGGTGTCTGTCTAGGCAGGACCACATACATTTGAGGCTTCCACCCAGGTCCAGGTTTTGTGCTGTACAAATTGCAGCCTGCAGATTCCTTCCCATGTCAGCCAAGTGTGGGAGTGCCTGCAATGTGAGTGGTGTCTTCTGGTGCTGTCCCTCAGGCAAAAGGTAAGAGAGTTACAGGAGGAGGTAGCAAGGTTACAAAGCATCCTCCACCATGAGGACTTCATTAGTTCCATGCTGGAGGGGACCTCTAGGACTGTGGAGGAAGGACTGCCAGAGGTGGTGCTAGAAAAGAAAGAGGGCATAAAGTCCCAGGAAGGTGGAAGCTAGAAGCTTGGATGGGGACAAAATGCAATGCATCCGAGGGTGCTGAGGAAGATGGCTGATGTGATTGCAAAGCCACTGGCCATTATCTTTGAAAACTTGTGCCTGCAGCAGCCCACCCCAGATGCAGATCTGGGGCACACGCCCCCCCATGCCCTCCTGGGGTGTGTACAGTGGTAGGAGCTGCCCTCTGCACCAGGTGTCCCCTGGACAGACCACTCGTGGCTCTGTCCCAAACCCCATTCTGGCTGTGCAGTGCCTGCCCCTGCCCCAGTGCCAACTGAGGCCCCATAATTGAAGGAGGGAGCGGGGCACAGGCAGGGGCAGGGGCTGGGCTTTGCTCCCTGATGCAGCTGCTCCACACCCCCTGCCCACCTGGCGGCAGGACATGCGTGGCATCATGCGGCTCTCAAGGCAGTGGGGCTCAATGTGCAGCATGCAGCAGCAGCTGCCTCCACCCCATGAAAAAATTGGGCAGAACATGGCCCTTGGGCCTCTGCTTGTCCCACCACACAGTCTGGCCAGTGCCCCATTCACCCCAGCCCCTACTCCTGCCTGTGCCCTACTCCCTCCCTCACCACTGGGGCCTTGATCTGCCCTCCCCACCTTGGGCTTTTCTCCTTCCCCCGCCCCTTCCCCCACAGACTTACCTGCTGTTGGGGGGGGGGGGGTGTACGCATGCACACACTCAGCCCCCTCCAAATAATTTTTTCTCCCTCTGCCTGTGGGGTGTAGTAGATATGGTGGAGGGTGGGGCTAGAATTCAGAGTGACCTAGACAAATTGAAGGATTGGGCCATAAGAAATCTCATGAGGTTTAATAAGAACAAGCACAAAGTCCTGCACTTAGGATGGAATAATGCCATGCACCGGTACAGACAGGCTGGGGCTGACTGGCTAAGCAGCAGCTCTGCAGAAAAGGACCTGAGGGTTACAGTGGACAGTAAGATGGATATGAGTCAGCAGCGTGCCCTTGTTGACAAGAAGGCTAACAGCATCCTGGGCTGCATTTTTAGGAGCGTTGCCAGCAGCTCAAGGGAAGTGATTATTCCGTTCTATTCTGCACTGATGAGGCCACATCTGGAATACCGTGTTGTTCTGGGTACAGTATTCCATATGTGGACAAGTTGGAGAGAGTCCAGCAGAGAGCAGTTAAAATGGTTTGGGGGACTTATGAGAAGAGGCTAAGGGAACTGGGTTTATTTAGTTTGCAGAAGAGAAGACTGAGGGGGGGATTTGATAGCAGCCTTTAACTACCTGAAGGGTGGTTCCAGAGAAGAACTCAGTCACTGTTCTCAGTGGTGGCAGATGACAAAACAAGGAACAACGGTCTCAAGTTGCAGCAAGGGAGGTTTAAGTTGGATATTAGGAAAAACTTTCTCACTATGAGGGTGGTAAAGTACTGAAATGGGTTACCCAGAGAGGTGGTGGAATCTCCATCCTTGGAGGTTTTTAAGGCCTGGCTTGATCATCCCAGCCAGAGCTTTGTCTTTTGGGGATGGATCCTGCTTTGAGAAAGGGGTCGGACTAGATGACCTCCTGAGGTCCCTTCCAACCCTCATTTTCTATGATTCTACAATTCTAAGAGATTCTTAGTTTATGTTCTGTGTTTTTTTTAATTTGCTGTTACGGTGCTTAGTTGTAGTAGAAGCCTTTTCAATGAGTATGTAAAAGTCTGTTCTGGAATCCTGATTGGTCTAAATGAATATGGAAAAATTTTGTTGTTTTTTTTTTGTGGTTATTTGTGAATGTTTCAATTTCCTCACCTTTCTCTACGTTGTTATACACTGGGGTTACATCTGTTACCTTCTTTTCTACTGGACTGGGAGAAGAGGGTGTGAGATGTGGATGCCTGTAGGTAATTGCATGCAACAGAGTATCAAGGATTGAATTTGTCTGAGGAAGAAACATATTTTTAAAGACATATAGAAGCCTCAACAACTGAAGATTTACTTTTAACAGCTGGCTCCCTGGAACTGAGATTAATCAAACCTGCTGAAGGACAGCAGGAGAGGGGATAAAAGAAAAGGTGGGGGGAGGCGAGATGCTCCATGCAGGAGCATCTCCCTATAGCAGCAAGTTCCAGTCAGGGTCCTGTATGACACTGATTTAGAAGGAAGTAGACTGTCCAGGATTCTTGATGGGGTTATTAATGTCCCTGATCCCCTTCCAAAAGCCATGGCACTGGGGAGGCTTCTTTTAGGAGGTGACACAAAGGACCTGGCTCCAGCAGGAGCAGTGATACAGGGACTTGGAAGTATACTGAGGATTGCGTGGAGCTGAAGCCTCTAAGACAGCACTTCTTTAAGACTCAAGGCACCCCTTGATAGACTTGAGACACCCTTCAGAAAATGCTGGCATTTAGTTTTTACTTATTTTACTTTCCATACAGAAAAAATAGAGCATTTTTTGGTGCAAAATGCTCAGAAAGACCACAAGAAGTCAGAATGCATTATGGATTCCTATTTGAAATCTCTAGGTTTATTATATGACTCGTGTTTTCACACCTAACAGTGCTTGAAAGGATCTCAAGATACCCTAGGGTGCTGTGGCACACTGCTCTAAGAGCAGAGAAGCATCGCAGACAACAGCCTGGGGTAGGTTGTAGAGCCCTCAGAAACTGTCTACTGCTTATGCATAAAAGTCCATGACTTGGACTTTTCTATGTCAGGACAATGAATGGTGAATGGCAGGGTAAGTCAGGGGAGGGAATGGTGGCTAGTAATTATCTCATTAGCTTTCCTGCTGGCAAGAAAAGGACTGGTACTGCAGTGTTGCCAAAGGACACTGGGACCTCACCTCTAGTAAATGTGTCATTCAAATTTTCCTAAATATGCTGTTCTAAGATGGTTTGTTTAGTTGTGTGGTTTCTCTTTTCCTTCTTTTCCTTTAATAAAATTAATTTGGTTCACCTTAGGATGTGCTGCTTGTGAGTGGGGAAGCTATATCCAGTAGGAGTGCCAAATGGTGTCATTTAGTTTCCTTGGGTTTCTGGATTGGTTTGAGCTGGTTGTATTTTGGTTTGTCACTAGAAACCCCTAAAAATGTAAGTAGGCCTTTGTTGATGCCAAGCAGTGTCTGCCATCAGGGTTACATATTTGATAGTTATTATTCAGATGGTAATTAGGCATATTTCAGAAGACAGGAGATCCCTGTGTGTAAAAAAGCTATAAATAGCTTTCTAAAGGAAGAGATTGTGTGATGATGTGACTGAAATTATTTCTAATAATGTAGATTCTTCAGTTCAGTGGAAAGAGCTAGTTGGCAACCTTGGTTTTCATTTCCTTCCTATAGGACTAGGATCAGGATCACAGAAAGGAAGGGTGTTTTGATTATTAAATTGTGTGCCTTTTAACAGTGTTTCCTATTAAGCCTAGAGGAAGTGGGTTGGCATTTATGAACCATACAATTATATCCCATCAATGGGTTTGACCTTCATAACGTTGAATAATCAGGTTCTGATGTCTGCAATGATGACCTAAATCATTAGCTGCCTAGAAAAGACAGCAGACTTCCATTAAGGGGCAGATGAAGATAATTTGGCCCATTAGAGTCTGGCCCATAAATGCTCCCAAATCTTTTTCTGCATAATGATCCAATGAATTTGTAATTGCTTTTTTGAGGTCAAACATTAGTTTTGAGTTACAGTGTGTGGTTTACACAGAGCAGATGTGGGCTCCTGTGAGTCTGTCTTACTGCATAAGCATACTGTGCACACAGACATCAGAAACTCTCACCTTGAGCAGCTCTGAGATTTCCATCAATAACAAAAAAATGCTTTTCCAGTCATCTGGCAACCCATCACTTTAACACTGAGTGGATATATTATTTGTGATCATGACTACTGCTGCTGTTTGTTTTGCAGTCGAGACTGGAAGACTTACTCATGGGCCACAACACCATGATGCACAGTACAAACACAACAAAAAGATGCTCCCTGTCCTAAAGAACCTATAGTCTCAGGATGACAGTCCTAGGAATTCCCTACATTTTGTGTCAAACCTGCCTGTTGAAGTAGACCTGGGCAGAACTAGAGCAATCCAGTTTCTACCAGTTGGGGACTGAGGGACCTAAGTCAGCAACCACATTTTGCTCCCTTTTATTTTGTTCCCCTACATAGCCAAATGCATCTCTCATTGGGTAGACTAACTATCCCTGATCTGCATTATGGACTTGATTAACGGTCTTCTTTACACAGTTCAAAGTAAGTGAACATAATGGTTCTTTCCGGCCTTAACAATCTGTGAATCAGCAATGCCCTGATGAGGAGCCAAGATCTCCATTCAGTCTGCAAATGTATCCTTTAAACAATGCAGACAGAAGTGCAGCTCCCAGCTGTAACTTTGAATGAGCTCTCCAAGGTGTTCAGAGTTACAAGTCTGCCCCAGACCAAACAGAAGTTCACTCTTGGTTCCAGGAGGGAGGAGAATCCAGCCAGGGCTGGCAGCTTGCAGCCAGGTTCCCATAGCAACAGCCACTCTCTCTGCCACTGCTTGCTGTTTTCAGAATGAGAGGGGGAAAAGGCAGCTGGGAGCTCATTCATGGGACTCCCCAGCTGGTGCTGAAGGGTGGGGTGGGTGAATTGGAGCCCCTCCACCTGGCGGGGGGGCTGCACTATACCTGCCCCACCTTCCAGGGCGGCTGAAAACCCCCCAGACTGAACTCCTTCTGCTCCCTTTCCCCCCTCCCATCCTGAAAATAGTGACAGGCTGGGAAATCCAGACACAAGTTACAAAAGATACTATGTTCTGTAACATCATTATATGATACGTGCAATGAGGGTTCAGATTTTCACCCAGTCGGCCATTATTGAAGCTGTTTGCAGCAGTGCACTTGTGTTTGGTCACAGCTATAAGCACCGTTTTGTGGCCAGATCAGGTGAAAATTGTCACTTCTGTCTCCACCTTAAAAGTCAGTCTCTAAATTTATCAGAATTGACATTTTGTTCTAGGATTAGAATATAATCCCACTGATTAAGCACCTGCAAATACAATCCCATTCTGCAGACAGAAATGCTTGTGGGTTGTTTCTGTTATATTTACTTGTTTCTTTATAATGTATATTTCTGCTTGGCAATACATTTGGCCACAGAAGAAAAGCCCAGGAATTATTTTGCCTGTCCTTTTGTGAACCTAAAATAAAGTAGTTCCTTGAAAGATACAATAGGTTTTCTTCACTGCCCTTTCCAGAAGCGCTTGATATAGCAGTTAATTCCCAGGAGTCAGTGAAAGCTCCTTTCTGTGCCCAAAGGAAACTGAGCGTGGAAAAGGAGAAGTGGGCAAAAATGTCCCCGTACTATTCTTCCATATTTTTTAGAGGAATTAAAAGAACCCCTAGAAGGAGCTAGTTCCTCCAAACTGCTTATTGTTTCTGATCCCAGCTGTGCTTTTTGGTCATTGTGTCATGTCCAATTAAATCCTTTTTTCTGCTTGAATTTGATATGGTTTCCTTTGTGCACTTCCTGTCCACTTCTCTCTCCACTTCCATTTCCTAAACCTGTTGTATAATATTGCTGGAACTATGACATATCTCCTGCCTGCTCCCTCCCTCCCCCCTTCATCTCTTTCTCTCTCTCTCATACAGCATGAGAGGAACAGAAGCAGCTAGGGTATATAGAAACAAAGCTGAAATGACTCTTAGGAAGAAAGGTGGTTCTAAAATACATTTGATCCCATCATAAAGCCATTGACAGTCCCTTGGTTTAAGGGCACTCTCCAGAGAGTTGGAGGTAAGCAAGCAGGAAGTCCAGTAACAGCTGCTGAGCTGTAAGATCTTTGGGCACTCCTTGAAAAGAATGAAAATTAAAATTCTGCTTTAAGTAGCATGAATGAATGGTCACAAGTGATGTTGTGACCAGTAATGAATGACCACATCAGAGTGATAGTTTTTAGCACCAGGTACTAATTGAGTTAATTGGCCATCTCCCAGTCCCCTTATATTGTGGTTACATGATTTCCAGTTAAGAGCTAACATGGTTGTGCCCCTAATACCTTTGCATCCTGCATAGATGCATGTGACTCCAGGTGATACGTATAGACATGCCAGCCAGGCACATCTCTAGAAGAGCACCAACACCTTACAGATGGCTTGTAGGAGCATGAATCTGTCTGTGTGGGGCTAGAAATTCCCAAATATAACTGTTGTCTTTTCAAGTATATCTCTTATCTCAACTTCCTCTTTTCCTACAAAATGATGTCCTGCAGTTCTGGGAGAAAAACCTGTGGACTACCTCAGGTCAGTTTTCCCTTTTGTAGGTTTTTAATCAAAAAGGGAAATGTACTAACACCAGACCTGCAGTAAGATGTGTTTGAGGGCCCTGATTTTTATTTGCATTTCTAAAACTGTTAAGTAATACTAGCCACCCAGCTGTCAGATGAACTACACAGAAGAGTGCTGGGACAAGTAACATGGTCAGAATATAATAGAAGTTTTTCTCCAGTAATTTCTAATAATTCAGTACACTGTAGAACAAGAAAAATGGGGGAACAGCTAGTGCAAAAAATACCCCAACACATCTGGTTAGCCATGATCAGGAAACATGAATCACAGACCTAAATAAAGCTGGTAGAAGTTTTGTGCTACACCCTATAATTCAGCTGGGAAGGAAAAAAATATGTATCAAAAGTCCTGCTTCTTTTTATGTTATTTCCGGGAACATTTGTGTTGTTGTTGCCTTTTTTCTGTAAACAAGAATCTTCTTTGTTTTGTTCTGTTTTTTTTCTTTAGAAAAATCCCTTTTATTTTGTAGGGCTGGTACCATAACCTTCAACCCACATACAGCAGTGACAAAAAATGTTGAGACGGCCCTGTTGGGAACAGGATACAACAAAGAGAAGGGGTGGGGGATTTAGAACTTTTATTAAGACCTCACATAAAAAATTAATTTCAGGATATGAACTGCTCCTCAGACAGAGAGGTTTAAATCTGGATAATGTTAACATTC
>NW_005842690.1:771131-800812 GCF_000455745.1 Alligator sinensis
TCTACCACCCCCTGTGCTGATGCTCATCCCACTTGAAGAGGCAATAACATCTAAGGATGAGCAGAGACTGGGGCACCAAATCCCACATGGAGGCTACATTGTCAGATTTATCTCCGGACCCTTTAGCATTTCTTTTCAGTGCTAATTTGCCCTTGAGGTCTAGGCTGGATGGCTCTAGTTCTTTGTAAGGCTTGAGCTATTTCATATGTGTGTGTGTGTGCGCTTTGGCAGAAGGGATAGTTAGCACTGGGGGAGGGAAGCCCATTCCCCGCAAAAGGCTAGTCCTGGGATTCCACTGTTGTTAAACAAGTGTTACACATTCAGGCAATCTCAGAAGAATACTCGAAAAAATGGTGTGTGATTTGTTTATATGGAGCTGTATGCACAATCACTCTGTAGGTCTCATTGTCCAGATGCAGCCAGAGTGCTGTGGTTTGGTGGTGATGCTTGATCCACAGATCATGATAGACAGCAGGTGGGATTGTGATTTCAGAAGCATGGCAATTATTTAACCGTTTGCACACTACCATTTTGCAGTCTGTCAGATAAATGAATGCAAAATAGGAGATATATATAAAATTTACTGTCTAACAAACGTCCTCATGGAGGAATGAGGAAGTTGTCTTTCCTGCCTAGTGCAGGGGGGCTAGATCAGATGATGTTGCAAGTTCCCTTCTAACTCTTCCAACCTATGAATCTATGAATGGATAGATTCTTATTCATAGATTCATCAATTGTAAGGTTGGAAGGGACCTCAGAAGATCATCGGGTCCAGCTCCCCTGTACCAGGTAGGAAAGACAACCCCAGGTGACCCCAGTGAGGTGACCATCCAGTCTCCTCTTGAAGACCTCCAGGGTAGGTGATTGCACCACCTCTGGAGGGACCCTATTCCGCAGTCTGAACACCCTAACTGTGAAGACGTTTTTCCTAATGTTGAGCCTGAGATGGTCTTCCAGGAGTTTGTGGCCATTACTCCTGTTTTTTACCAAGGGGTGCCCTGGTGAACAGTTGTTCACCGAGCCCTTGATGTACTCCCCTGATGTAGCGGTAAGCTGTTATCACGTCCCTTCTCAGCCTTCTCTTTTTCAAGCTGAAGAGCCCCAGGTCCCTCAGCCTTTCCTTGTATGGCTTGACGTGTAAGTCTCTGATCATACGGGTGGCCCTTCTCTGGACTCTCTTGAATTTTATCATGTCCTTGTTGAAGTGTGGCGCCCAGAACTGGATGCAGTACTCCAGCTATGGTTTCACCAGCACTGAGCAGAGCGGAAGAATCACTGCCTTGGTTTTGCTGGAGATACATCGATTGATGCATGCCAGAGTATTATTTGCTCTGCTGGCTACAGTGTTGCCCTGCCGGCTCATAATTCATACTATGGTCTATTATTACCCCCACGTCCCTTTCATTCGTGGTGCTGGTCAGTTTGGCGCTGCCAAGCCTGTAGGTGTGTAGGGGATTGTTTGTCCCCATGTGGAACGGTTTATATTTCTCGATATTGAACTTAATCTGGTTCCAATCTGCCCAACTTGCTAGCCTGTCTAGGTCCACCTGTAGCTGTAGCCTATCTTCAAGTGTGATCATGCTTCCCCATAACTTGGTGTTCTTCACAGACTTGGCCAATTAGCTCTTCACCCCCACATCCAAATCATTGATAAAGATGTTGAAAAGCACTGGACCAGGTACCAACCCTTGAGGGATACCACTGGCTACTTCGTGCCAGGATGACACAGATCCATTCATTAGAACTCTCTGGATCCTACCCCACAACCAGCTTCCTACCCACCTAACTGTCTCACAGTTAAGCCACCTGTTATTGCCACCTGTCAACATTGTCCCCTATTCGGTAAAGTTTAACAGGAACATTTTATGATATATAGGGACATATTTGAAGAACGTTACCTCTGTAAATTTTCTAACCTGCCCCAGTCTTTTAAGTGCACAGGGCCATTCTCTCTGCTGATTCCAGGTTCCACAATTCTAAACCATCCCCAGCTGAGATGGTGTCCCCTTGGGTCTAAACACCAGATGAGGAGTGCAACAGAATTTTGCTTTGCCTCCTTCTGCCCCTTCCTCCCCCTCCTGCTCCTTCCTGCAGGATCAGTGGAGATAGTGGTGTGGGATTTCATATGCTGAAGGTAACATAAGCATAGGATTCATAGGGAGTTTTCAACTCTCTTTGTGCTGGCTGAGGAATGCCAAGGAAGGAGAGGTCAAGGTCAAAGGTCCATTCTAAGGCTAGCAGCCAGTTAGGTTAGTGATCTTAAAGCAAATGGGATTTTGGTACACAGGGGATTGATGTAGTTAGTATTGTGTGACTGCCTTTGAGTGCCCAGCTAAAATGACCATGTGTATCCCTTTACACTTGGGTCATTTGGGGGTGGTATTTGGTACAAGTCCTAAGTGAGGCTCAAACCTGTATCTCTTCATCTGTACCAAGGCACCTTAACTGTGCCCCTCAAGGAAGCAAGGCAGGGTTGTGAACCTGGCCTTCCATCTGCTCCTCTACATCTGGATTGCTGCTTAATATCCCCTGCCCACCCTCTAAAGAAACAAATACCCATAATCTTACTACCAGGTGCTTTTCCTGAATAAACAGCTCATACCATGGCCCTCCCTGCCCCACCCCACCCCACCACTTGGAACAGTTATTGGTGAGATGAGAAGAGGTGAGAAGAGAAGAAATCTTTTTTTCTCAGATTGCAGAGTTCTGTAGGCACTACCCAGCCTTACTGCCTCGTGCTGTAGTAAAAACCATGATTCTGGTTTTTACTACAGCACAAACTTTCTACAGTTCCCTTACCCTGAAATCCCTGTTGGCTGTATAATAGCATACAGGCAGGTTCAACCAAGCTGAGGTTGTACTAACTCACCAAATGTTGTCCTCTGTAAAATGGAACCTTACAAGGCATTAAGGGCAGTGTTTGACTACAGCGGGCTACTCTGCTAACGTGCCCTGACATTTATATAGAATCATAGGGTTGGAAACGATCTCAACTCTCTTTGAGTCCAAACCTACATACAGATGGAGGCTACTGTTCCTAAACTATCCCAGACAACTGGTTATACACTTATACCTAAGAATATAATGTAATGTCACCTAATATTGCCACATCTATGCCATATTTTCATTTTGAAGTTCAGTTTTAAAAATCATGACAATAAGATTGAATAGCTTGATGTGAATAGGGAATGCCTTTTATATGAGGCTTGCACATTTCTCTTAGAAGAAACTTTTAAAAAACAGCTTTCTTGCTGTAGCAACTATAATATAGAGAGGGCCTGATTCTTCTGGACCAAGTCCTTAGTTTGTGTAAACTGTTGTAATCCATCTTCATATAAAAGCTGCGCTGTATCTGCTCTATTGGCACTGGTTCTTCTGATTATATGTGTACAAAAATATTAGTAATGCCTGACATCTCCTGCTTGTGAATCATAATGACTGTTTGAGAAATCGGAGTGCAACATCCATCAGCCCGTTATATCTTAGGAGAGTAGGTATTTTTATATATTTTTAAAGGTCACTGGTAGTTGGAAACGGATGATTTCCGACAACTGTTTGGCTTGCAAACATGTCAGTAGCATCAAGGATCTGTAGCCAGTTTAGCACTGCCTATAGCAATCCCCCAATGCTAGATCTTCTCTACTGGGAGGTCACAGCTTCCATTGTAGTGTCTATACGGCAAAGTGCTATCACCGCTAAGCTGTGCGTTAAACAAAAGTGCTGTGCTTTTGATCAAAAGATGAAAGATTCTGGACTGCATGAGGCTCTGCAATCAACAGAAGTGCTGTTACTCAAGTGTTCTTTTTTTTTCCTTCCTCCCTCAGGGAGAAATGGGTGGGAAGACTAAAGGGAAAGCCACATTTGCTGTTCTTGTTCAAGGTAGAATGACAAATGACAATACAAGAAGCATGACAAGATGTCATCATAAGCCAATGGAAATATCTGTGCTGTCTGCATGTTTATTCGGACCTGTCAGTAGAAATGAATTAATCACACAATAGGTATTGTTTATGGAAACAAGTGAACCCTGAAGGGAAGAACAGTTCAGAACTGTTATTTTTATTTTAAAACCACTTTGATCTACCTGCAGATATAAAAATGAGAACAATAATATGAAAATGTTTGCTGATGTATCTGCATATTCTAGTTCACCCAACATGCTGACTTCTTTAAGCCTCTTTCCCATAAGAATTGCTAGAACTCAGTTTACTGTGCCAGCAGATTAATATATGTGGCTCTTTATCATTTGAGATTTGACATAGCTAGTGATTTAAGTGATCTAGTGGATTCTAACAATGAACACAGCTGCACCAGTGTCACCTTCTAGAGCCAGAAGAGAGGACAGAGAAAAGGCAGGTGGCTCATCAGACTCCCATTCCCTAATAGCTCTTCTGGCTCCTAAATATGTCTTTTATGTAAGAAAATGAATAAGAGTAATAGTTCATTCTGTTTGAAACTTACTAATTTGAAGAAACCTAGCACAAAGCTTCTGTACCTGTTAATCTCCACATAAACCCTTAAACCAAGACATATGTCTTGTGCTGTTCCTTGGCACAGGGTTGAATTTCATCCATTACATATAAGCTTGAAAAGAAATATCTAAGAAGTTTTTTACTACACATATTTTTTTGCCCTTATTTAGAAAGAAAACTGATCTGTTTCTACAGTAAGAACCTGTTGAGCCCTTGGCTCCAATAGATGACCAAGGCTGAGAGTTTAGGGGGACTTAATAAAGTATTACATATATGTATAACGAAGAACATCCATTAAGCAGAGTTTAAAAAAAAATCCAGATTTCACTGAGAAGTCTTCTGAGCTTTGTGATGGGGAACAAGTTCTAATGTTTAAAGTGGTGTTGACTTACCATCAGGGTGGTTATGGTCTTGGTTCTCTTAGTGATTTTTCTGTGTTGCCTTGGGTATTATGCCTCAGTTTCCCCATCTGTAAAACAGTCATAATACATTATTACTCATTTAGCTATGAACTGAACTGCACTCTGTGCAAAAGGCTCATGAAGCTTAAGGTTCTGGTGGAGGGGTGACAATGAAGAGGTTTCGCACATCTTTAGATGTCTTAGAACTGTGCTTGAGAGCAGACTTCCCAGTACAGGAAAACTTGGGGTGAGGAGAGTAGGGCCATGCAGATCCTCCAGGAGCTGCAGTTAGAAATCATAGAATAGTGAAGCTTGGGATAAGGATTCATTCTCTTCTAAGTCCCCCCAGAACTCCCTAAGTCTGAGCACAGAAATGGATTCATTTTATATGTACAGTATTTTTGCACTGCATTGAAAGGAACCTGCCTGGCATGATTTGTGTTCTACTTCTTCAGGAACCTCACTCATTTTATGCTAAGGCATGCCTGCTTGTGGTCTTAAGATTTTCCTTGTAACAAAGCTTAATGGATGCCAGTGAGAATTTTGAGTTTAATGGTAGATGAAATACTTTCTAAAAAATTGCTTTCAGGTGTTTTCACTTCTCTTTATCAAGATAGGAAGTGCTCGAGGATCACTTAAAGAAGATTATACCCAGATATCCACAGAGGACAGAATGTTTTTTAGAATTTGCCCATGCTAGAGCCCAAAGTATATTAAGCCAGAACTGTGTTTAAATGTTGTTCTTCCTAGCGAAGTGATAGAAGTTTTTTTGGGTAGCAAAAATAGGACTGAATTGTTTTATATAGTCAATGACCATGCCTAGACCACAGATGTGCTGTTCCAGAGAAAAACACCCTCTAACACAGGGGTGGGAAAAATATGGCCCTCGGGCCGCATCCAGCCCACATGTCCATTCCATCTGGCCTGCAGGGCCCTTAAAAATTTTTTTTTAATTAAAATTTATGTCCTTGGTTCCTGTGAAAAATGACAGGAACCAGGAGCAGTAGGACCCAGGGGAATCCTCAGCGGGCTCCTGCAACAGCAGGGTCCACCTGGCCCTGCCCCCACAGCTGGAAGGCCCAGCAGCGGCTTCTGGCCTGGGACCATGTGGCTGCCCTGGCACCCGAACCTCAGGTAAGGGTGGGGGGAGGGCAGGGAAGGAGCTGGTGCGGAGCATGGGCAAAAGTGGCCTCTCCTCCACCCCGTGGCTGGTGCCCCATGCTGCAGCCACTTGCAGCCCTTATGGGGCTGCCTGTGCCTGCTCAGGACAGCCCCGCACAGCACCAGCCACAAGGCAGGCAAGGGGCTGCTTTTCTCCTGCTCAGCACCAGCTTATAACCCGCCCCCACTGCCAGCCTGGGCCCCGCGCTGGCTCCAGGCTCACCCGTCAGGGCTGTCCTGCGACGGCAGCCACTGTGGCCCCCCTGCTTGCTGCGTCAAGCAGTGTTGGCTGCTACTGTCCACGTGGAGTTCGCGCTACGGTAGGCTGCCCATCCCATTGCCTGTGCTCCGTGCTGTAGATACTCGCAGCCCACATGGGGCTGCCTGTGCCTGCTCAGGACAGCCCCATGCTGGCTGCGAGTGGCTGCAGCAGGGAGCACCAGCCACGGGGCGGAGGAGGGGCCACTTTTCCACGTGCTCTGCACCAGCTCCTTTCCTGCTAGTGAGCAGGGGGTTGGGGCTGTGCGCTACCCCGGCCTGTACCGCGGGGCTGGGGGGGCACTAGGAGTTAGTGGGCACAGGAGCATGGGGCCCGCACCAGTGTCCCAGGGCCAGCACCAGCAGGGCCTAGAGCAGGGTGGCAGGGGTACAGGGTCCCGGCCAGCAGCTGCTCCCTTGCCAGTTCCCCCCTCTCCTTGCTGGTGAAGTCCAACCCGGCTCCACAGACCCCTGCCAGCCTGCACCCTGCTCCGGGCCCCGCTGGTGCTGGCCCTGAGACATTGGTCCCAAGATGGTGACCAGGGGGTGAGGCACCTGTCAAGGGGTGGGGCTACCCATGCGGCCCTCCACAGCTTGCCAAACCTGGGTAAGCGGCCCTCCACCTGAAATAATTACCTGCCCCTGCTCTAACATGTTGTGGTGCTGAACACAGGCTACATGTGTCTTGGAAGCAGTGTAATCACCTCTATGCAACACCAAAAGCAGATTGTCACTGTTCCCCACCAGTGCTAATTAGCCCACTCAGTGCTTCAAGGCTTGGGGCGCGTCTGCACAAGACCCTAAATGTGCAGTAGACTAATTCTACTGCACATTAACACAGCAGGCAAAAACTATGCTAATGCGCAATAGGATTAGTCTACTGCTCACTAGCGTAAAAAAAGTGTGTGCTGGTGCTACTGCACAGTAGCACCAATTACAGTGCATTAAGTTAGTACCTGTTATTATAAGTACTAAACTTAATATGCTGTAATTACGGTGCATTAAGGAATGTGTAGACACACCCTTGGAGGCTACATGCATAGAGCAGGGCCAGGAGTCTGAGGGTGCTGTTACCTGTGTTGGTTGGTTTATAGTCTAGGCCCAGTTTAAGGAGAAAAGTTGCAATGTATTCCAAACATGCTTACACTAGAAAGAAACTAGGCTGTGGTTCCCTAAACACAGTCTTAAATTGCATATGTAGGCCTAAATGGCCATAATCTGTGTCACCTAAACAGAAGGTCTTGTTAGGATTGTCCTTTACTACCAGCAACTTGTGGAGCCCTCTTTTTAAGATCTGTCACTTCCTAGAAACTTTTGAGCAACTTGTGCTTATAGCCATAAAGACTCTGATTGCCAAAGATGCCTAAGTGAAAACACATTCTGCTATTGGGACCGCAGTTGAAAATCCCAGATGAAAACCATCAGCAGTTTTCTAAATGATGCGACATGTGGAACAGCAGGTTACTTGTTCCAGAAAGGTAAAAACAGAGAAAACCATGAATTGTTAAAAAATAATTCCTTATTTGCAGTGCACACACTAAAGCAAATTTATAATGGCAAAAGAACAAAGCCTCATTCTGTCATATATATTTGCTGGATGCCCTGGTGTCCCAGATAAAGGACAAATATCTGATAGTGGATTAACATTAAGGAAAAGTCAGGATGAAAAAAAAATCAGTGAGGTTGTGTAATTGAAGCTCTGAAGCTGTTCAAAAGCTTAGGCTAATAAGCTTCTGGCCACCAACTAATTCATGCTGTTTTCTGACAAGGCGGCAGAACTCTAATCATCAGGGAAGCATATGGGGTGAGAGAAAGGGAGAGACATGGGTATTCTATGACAATCATCAAAACTTCAGATGCAGCACAGAGGCCTATTAATTTATTCCCCTGCCCCGCCTGGAAGTCCTGACCTCCGCTCTAATTCTGCCCCTTCAGGGTTCTTAATTTCCAGCATTACTCAGCCCAGTCAGGCCTGTTTAGCAATTTCTTTTCTGAATTAGTTTCTTTGAAGAGGCCCTATTTTCTGCTCACTGACATGAAAGAGATACTGATGCTGATTATCAAAGGCATGTGTTCCATACCACCAAGCTTCAAATGCCCAAGGGACGTAATATTATCTCTGCCTTCAATTTTTGTATCCTCCCACTGAGGAGGAATTGCTGGTTAACTAGCACATCTTTCTCTCTTCCTTTCCCATTCATTTTATATGAGATCTTAAACAGAAAATGAATTAATATCTTACGCTTGTAGGTTGTAATAAGGCAATACAGTCTTCTGGATGAGAAACAGCAATGCTGGGCTTCATAGTCATTTGCAGCAGTGCAGATTTATCTGGATCATTTGCAGTACGTCATGTTATTGAACCAAAAGGAAGCTTCACAGCTTTTACTTGAAGTCTGTATCATTTTGGGCAAGCCCACTTTGCATCCATGCTGCACCTGGGAGTACTGCTGAGAATTACACTCTGCTCCCTTGCTTCTGCTCCCCAAGGGCCAGATATGGAAATAAGACATTTCATCCACTTTAAGAGCAGGGCTGTGTGTCTGCCAGTCAGCCCAAAAGAAACAGGTCAAGGGTGGGGCTTGGTGTAGGCTCAGGGCTGCTCCAAGGTGCCTACATTGTTTCATTTTGGGGAGTCAGTGTGCACAGAGAGGGAGCACAGCAGCACAGGCTCTGTAGACTAGCCATTAGTCTTGTGTTACTATATGCCCTGTCACCTGAAGCCATAAGAATGCAGCGAGTTTACAGCTAGCACTGCTGGTGGTGAACCAGGGAAGGAGCAGACAAGCTGTTGACCTAGAGCTCCAGACAAGAGAGAAACTCTGCTGGGAGTTTGCTACCAATTCTTTGCTATCAACACTGAGTGTCTGGGCAGAGGGCACACCTTCATCTTCATTCACCTAACCTTTTTTCCAAGAAAACCTAATTTTCTACTCAGGCACTCTGGGGAGTCACCAGAACTGGAAACAATCTCCAAATTGGTTGGGGAGCAGAACCTGAAAGAGGAATGGTAGGAGGAGCTGTGGTTTAGGATGCATGTGAGGATGGTGCTTTATGTTCTGTTGGTCACATACTGGAGGAGTGGGTAGTAGTTCTTCACGGAAGCAGGAGATGGCAGCAGCAAAGCTAAGGCAAGTCTCCTCATTCTGGCTGAAGCTAAAATCCCTGCAGCTGAGAAAAAACTGAAGCACTCAAGAGTACAAAAATACCTGAGAAAAAGTTTCCTATTCAACCTCTGATTGGCTCACTTATACTGCAAAGCATTGTATGACACAGTCTTTAATGATGTGACCACATACCGCTGTACACAAGCTCTTTGTCTCATTCAGTGTAGAGGATGGATTGTGCTCTGGAAAATAGTGAAGGAAGCTGTTTCCTGGAAAATCACCGCCTGATTTATTGCAGAAGACAATGTTGGTTCTAAACTAGACTGGCTACACTTCCTGTAGGGCAGGGGTGGCCATTAGGGCTGTGTGAAACAGCACCATTTTGTTTCGACTTGCGATTTGGCGTTTTGATGGCGCAGTGTTTCGTTTCAATTTGAAACTGCTGTTCCGTTTCATTTCGTCAAAACAGTGACACTGTTTTGACTTTCGCTCATAGGCTATAATGGGGAAGCTTGAAACAGCCTCTCTCATCCAGCAGGCAGATCGGGGGCCCGCAACCCCAGGAGGACTGGCACAGCCCCCGCAGCCCTCCCAGGGCGGGCCCCCCGTCCCCCCCGGCCAGATGAGGGAGGGAAGCTGGGTGTTGCCATCTGGGACTGGTGCCAGCATGCTGCCAGTCCCAGGCAGCAGCGCCTGGCTTCTGTCATCCGGCAGGCAGATTGGGGGCTGCAACCCCAGGAGGGCTGTAGGGGCTGTGCGATCGACCTCAGTTACCTTCCCCAGCCCAATTGATCGCAGCACTGGGGAGAGGAAATGAGCGATTGGGCTGAGCTCCCTTCCCTAGCCCGATCCTAGTGCTGGGGAGGGGAACTAAGCTCAGCTGGGCTCAGTTCCTTTCCCCGGCCCAATGGATCGTAGCACTGGGGAGGGGAACTGAGCGATCGGGCTCAGTTCCCTTCCCCAGCCTGATCCTAGTACTGGGGAGGGGAGCTCAGCCAGGCTGCTTCGAAACTCAAAATGTTTCAAAACTTTCGAAACGTTTCATAGATTTCACAGACATTTCAACTGCCCTCGTTTTGTTTCAAGGCTGTTTCAAAGCCCTTTGTTTCATTTCAATTTCACTGTTTCGAGCTTGAAATGAGTCAAAACAGCATTGAAACAGCTGGAGAAATTTCGCACAGTCCTAGCAGCCACCTGTAGTATCAGTGCCACAAGTAGCACAGGCAGCCTTTGTGTGCGGCAAGTGGCAGATTGAGGAGGTGGGATGGGCAGCACAGTGGCAAATAAGGCAGGGAGCAGAAAGATCAGCTAGGGAACACATAACAGGGAGAAGAAAGCAGAACAGCAGTTAGGGTGGGGGAAGGGGGGCAGAGTAGCATGGGGAAGGTGGAGCAAGTTGCAGTGTTTAATTTGCGGCATGCCCACCAGAAAGCAGGCAAGAATTGGCCTCTGTTGCCCTAGCACAGTGGTGCCCAACCTTTTTTTGCCACAACCCGCTGCTGGGAGTGGAGCACGGTGGCAGCGGCCCAGGGGCAGGGGAGCTCCCGGCACATGGCATGGCTTGTCTTTTGTGTGTGGCACTGCCAGCATTGCCCCTATGACCCTCATTTGGGTCGCGACCCAAGGTTGGGAACCGCTGCCCTAGGGAGTAGGGGAAGACCTGCCCAAGTACCCTCCTGGACATGGAAAGTACATTGATGACAAACTGAGTGAGGTAAAGTCAGAGAGAGTGAGGGGGAAGCCATACAGTAAAGGGATACTGGCATATTGGATATGCACTCTGGTGGTTGGAGCTACTGCTAGTGATACTGGCAGGGTGGAAGCTTACTTATTTATATTGCTACTGCATCTTTCCAAGCTGATGCTGCATTTTTTTATCTCCTGCAAAATGTTATCCTTGTTTTATAAACAGACTCAGCATTTGTAAATGCAGAATGATTGTCTGCTAAAGATGCCCAGGGGAAATATTTAGTGTTAGTTTTACCTGGGTTTCTGGATGGCTAGAGCTGATGGGAGCTGTTGATTTTTAAAAGGAGTCCTGCACATCTAAATCCAACCCTTTTTCTTGCCAGCAACACCTGTCAAAAGCATTATGCTACTGTATAATTAAATGTGGGAAGAGGAGCGGGGAAAAGTGATGGAGCGCAATAAGTGAGTTTTTAACGCCCTCTGGACTTACTTGTGGGTGCAGTATTTTCATTTATTCTGTATGGTAATACATTTCCCCTGTTACACACAGCTGTGGTTGATGCATGAACATTATAATTGTTGTTATCATTTGCTATTTGTATTATGGTGTTGCCAACAGGCCCCAACCACAATCAGGGCCTCTTTGTGCTAGCCCTAACAATTACATAGGGTATGCAGCAGTCTGCCTTAGAAAGCTCAGTCTAGAGCAGTAGTTCTGAAGCAAGGTGCTGTAGCATGCTGCGGTGCAGTGAGCTCCTTGTAAGGGTGCCACAGTGCAGGTGCTGGCATGGCTAGGTGGAACGGCTCTGCTCACCTCTTATGGAGGCAGATTGGGAAGCAGCTGTGACCAGAGCCCACACTTCTCCTGCAGCCCTTCTCAGTCCGACCCCACATGCTCTTCCCAGAACCAGAGGCATGCAGGTCTTATGGGACTGTCCTGCATCCTTCTATTTCCAGGAGGAGCAAGCAGGGTCAGACCAGAAAGTGCTGAAGCAAAAGCAAACACTCCAGCCGCAGCCCTTTTCACTGCTGAAGAAGCCAGGCTGGATGGGAAAAGCCCTTATGCTGCTCAGCCAAAAGGGTCAGGTTGGTCTGGAGGAGCCCTTTACACCACGTGGTTGGAGCAGTGGAGGGCAGATAAGGCCACCCTCCTGTTCTGCCAACACCCGACCCTGCCCCCCCAGGGCACAAAACTCATTAGCTGTGGCTCCATTCTTGCCTGCTTTAGGTTTATCAGATAACCCTAATGCAGGCAGGTTGAGAACCACGGAGATAAGCTGGAGTAGTGCAACATTAGTTCTCAGCCAAGGTGCCAATACATTTTTTTAACAGTTGTGGAGGGGTACCCTGCTTCTAAAAAAGTTGAGAACCATTGATCTAGATCGACAAGGGAGTTGTTATTGTTTCCATTTTCTAGATAGACATTGAGAAAGGTGGAGGAACCCAACAAGATCATACAGGAGGGGGGCCTTTGGCTGAGGTGGGGGAAGTGAACCTGTATCAGAACAAGTCTTGGTTCTGATTCTATAATTACTACCTGCAAGCAAACCTGTAAATGTGGAAGACTCTTCCCATGCAGAGTCAATTGCAGGATCAGAGCTTTGTATTTCTTTATTTTTGTTCACTTAACTTCTCAATCAGAATATCACACTTACATGGAGATTTTTGCATCTAATTTCCTTGATATAACCTTGAAACAAGCTCAACAATATCATTCATTTCCAGGTGCTATGTGACTAAAGTAAACTGTTGTATAAAAACCATTTTCTGCTTTAGAATAGAATAGCTAGAGCTGTTTACTGGGATAACTTCTTTAATTTTTAGCCGACTTCTTCCAACTTGGCAAAACATACGTTTCTCATTTACAGGCATCATATAAGAACACAGAGAGAGATTTAGGACTGTAAAAACAAAGTTATTTTGAGTTACCTGAGCATAGGATATTCTTGTGAATCAGACTAAACACCATGTTGAAAGATTTTTAAAAAATGGCAAAATGGAATTTTAGTAAACTTTAAAAGCAAAGCATGCATGGGCATGGATTAGATGTTGAAATAGAAAGATGTGATTTTCACAGAATGCCCAAAACTAAGGGATTAGGGTGTTTTCAATGTTTAAAATAAGGTATGCAAAATGTGTGTATAGTTGGCTTGCCATAGTTGCAAGGGCTGTTATGCAAGCCTCTGTAAGTTACTGTGGAAATCTGCTGGTTGATTTCAGTGGTCTGTGAATCAGCCCTAAATGCATACACATTTGTTTGACCTGATACGTTTTTCCAAAATGAATGTAATTTTTTTTTAAGATCAGGATTAATATTTAGGTTGTAAATTGCAGGGATTCTGACCTTTTACCAGCTTTGAAATTTAATTTGAGTGCAGCTTCTAAACAACCAAGGGAAGAAAATCTTTCATTGGCATTACTTCTTAGGTTCCCACCCAATAGGTCTACCAGCTAATGAGTAATCTTTACAACTGTATGAATCAATATGTGCATATTGGGAAACAGAAATAGCACAAAGGAGGAAATTTTCATCATGTGGCTTCATACAGTGCTTGGATGTGCCCCTTAATTATCCGCATAAACTGTCCAGTATTTAACTAAATCCCAAGAGACGCTGATGTCACTCAGCACTGCAAGCAAGTATTAATGGACTCACCAAAGTAGTAATGAAACTTATAACAACCGTACTCCTGATACTAGTAGTTATAATATTTAGCCTCACACTTCTGAAACAAAGAACTCTCTTGGTTATTTATCAACAGCATACATACTAAAGTGCATTCAAACTATAGTAAATCAGAGCAAGTCAAAAGGTTTTTCCTGTGGAAAAAGAACTAAAGCTCATTTTAATGTGAAAAAAGAAGTGTGTCCTGCTTGTCATTGACATCATATTTCTGCATTTTTTAAAGTATATTTTGTACTTGTTAAAAGTACCAGACTGATGTCATGAGATGGCAAAGGAAGCCTTCCATGAATCCCTGAAACTGGTGTTACACAAAGCTTGACATTACTAAATCTTTGCTGCTCCTCTCTTTGTTGGATTCATAGGTAATGAGCCCACTGCTGCTGCACTCTCCTTTTCAGCGTCCTGGATCTACTACTGACTCGATATCTCCTGCTTCCCAGCAAAGCGGTCTAATTTAATGACTTGTCTATAGATAAGATATTGCCCAGACCCTTATTTAACCCTCCTATAGAAGCTGACCCACTGCACCTTACAGTTAATATGCACTGAATAAACAGCATTGGGAAAATTACTGCCCCACTGAGGGCAGGGGCCTAGGTTAGGACTCAGGGTCCCCTCCTTTCCAGGGTGTCCTCCATCTTACTGAGCTGCACACCACTGAGTTTTTTCTCATCTTCCTAGATCCATAAATTTCCCTCCTTTGTCTGGCCAGGGAGGTCTGGAGAGAGTATGGCCTAATAGTTAGACCATTTTGGGAAGTGGGTATGCAGATTGCAAACCCTCTAAGTGAGGGTGAGCCGAGAACTTTTGTCTCCCACTCCCTGAGCAAGGAGGTAGGAAAGGCCTCCTCCTCCACTATCAAACACCCACTACTTGTGAGGTTTCTGGCAGCTGAAATTCAAGACTAGCACAGCCTTATGCATATGCCTGGATGACTGTATTTCTTCTAGGCAGTTGCCTGGATGGAATAGCAGCCTTACTGAATATACTTAGTAGACCAATGAACACTGACTCCCCTGTGTGAAGTGCCATAAACTACTATTACACAGTTATGTACCTGCCACTGAAGGATATGAAGGGTAAGTATGATCTAGCCCTTCATACTCCATACTCTTTTCAGATCATCTCTTTCTCTCTGGAGTTTTCTCATGTTGGACTTTCAGTATCTGATTCAAAGTTCACTGAAATCAGTGGAAGTCTTAAGTAGATTTTTGATTAAATTCTTTTAACATAACTGTTTGCTCACATTTTGGCCCGCTATACAGACTGTATCTAAATGGAGGTTGTGGGAAAACAACTTATCTAATATTATCCATCTTTGTTAGATTTAAATAGTCAAAATGCCTCAGACTTTTGTAACTGATTTCTATCTGGTAGATTTTTTCATAGATATATTTTCTGTAACTGAGTTTAGCTAGTTTGCAGAGGTAGGAGCATTTTCAGTCTTGGATGGTTGGTGTTTGTGGCATCAAAGCCTATATGAGCTAGGGTATCGAGAAGTAATCATGGAGGATGATGGAGGCAGGAGAGATCGGTATATTTTTCTATAGAATGAGTTCATGTTTGGAGGATATTTCATGACAGTCTTTTGCTTACCCACATTTGTGTAATACATGAACTTTCATTTCCTTATGTCCAGGAATCTCACATAGACTGTGTTTATTTGTTTTTCCTTTCTTTATAATGCCAGCCGTGATCAGCAGCCCTGAAAAGTATTATGTGGCATTCATGGAAGTTTAACCTTGACATTTAAACTAGTATTAGCATGTTGCCCTTAGAGACCTTAGATCTGTGTTCTGAATGTGACGGGCTAGCTGGCAGTGACCTAGCCCAGGGGTTTTGAAAGGGCAAAAGATGATTGGAGGACTTGGGATTCCCTTTCCTCACCAATCAGGCCCAGAGAGTCACCGCTCATGTCCCCTGGTTGGCCCCTTGGGTCACCTGGAGGGGGAAAAAAGGGGCAGCACAGCTGACTCAAGGGGAGACTAGCGAGGGACTATGAGGAAGGAGCTTCAAAAAGCTGAGCCAATGGGGCGGGAGCAGTTGCCCCAGAAGAGCCTGAAGGAGCAGGACCTGCAGGCAGCAGTGGGACCCTCAGCAGCACGGTGTGTGGCCGGCAAGAGAGGCATCCTGCTGGGCTCCAGGATCTCCTACAAGAGGCTGTGGCCAGCAGGAGGATCTGAGCAATGACCTGAGGGGTCCCAGCTTGGCTTCCAGCTCCTCCAATCAGAGGCCAGGCAGCTTGACGTGAGGCCAGGGCTCCAGGAAGGTCAAGACCTCTAGCAGCTTGGAGTAGTACCAGCACTTGTGACTGTGTGGCAGTGTTCTTGCCTACCACGTGGGAGATCTGAGTTCAAGTTCCAGATTTGGTGACTTGGGATGAGTGAGCTAACAAGGAGAAATTCCTCTTGCAGTAGACGGGAGCCATTGTGTTTTCCCCCTGTTCTCCCCCTCCAGTGACCTAGGCCCTATATTTCTTTGTCCTTTGACATTTTGTATTTTGTGCCTTTTTATATTTCCCCAACCAGTATTGTTTGCTCTGTTGTTTGTGTTTTGTGTTTTATATTTTGTTAACCCTGTCTTTTGCCAATGATTGTAAGTGTCTAACCTTTGCTGAATCCTGCCCCTTGGGGCATTGTGGTGTCCACTATACCCCCCGATTATGCCTGTTATGTTCCCTCATTAAAAGGTATATGGTTAAGTCCCCAGTGGTGGTCTGGCTCTGCTCTGTAGGGGGAAGAGGGTGGCTACATCTCCCACAGCGCTTGTGCACCTGTTCTGATCCCTTCAATTGGAGAGGGGGTACCTTTTGGAGTACCGCCCGGGTTACATGTATTTGATTTTACAATTTCTCTGCTTTTTTTTTTAACCAACACTAAGTTACTGTATGTTCTGGACTTCACAATATGTGAACAGTTTTTGGTAGTTTGTGCTGTTAAAAAGTTTTATACTAGAAAGATTTGGAGCCACATTTAGTGCTTGAAAAACACCATCCACTTCAATGAATTTGTGCCTTCATATGCTCAAATTACAGCTAATCCAGGATGTCTGAACTAATTAGCCTTTCTGAATTGCTTTTTGCAGGATAAATTTTATGATGAAATGGGTAAGTTTTCTAACTTTCCCCTTTTGTGTGCGGTCAAAACTGCAGACTTTTACAGAATTCAGATCACTCTGCATTTTTTCTAGATTTACTCAGGACATTAATGTTCCATCATTAAAACAATTAGATATGGTCTTCTATGCTCTTCCCATGCCAAAATCTTCCTGCAGATCTATTTGACAGCTGTTTATAGAGCTGCTTTCTCCAAATATAGACATTAAAGTGGTTTGCTGGTATATGTTGAGAAACATCAGAATTTTCTGAACATTTTTTTTGTCCAAAATATAACGAGACATAGGAGTACAAGATGTATATGTGTGTGTGTATGTGTTTTGTTTAAGCTTGGAATTTCTTTCCACTATACTGTTTGTGTATAGCCTAGCAATAACCAGACACATGCTGGTGGTCTTGAACATGGGTTGATCTGTTTTTCCAATTGTCAGCCCTTGCCTGGAGACTCAGTTGGCTCAAATATTCTTTTTTCTGGGCAGAAATTTTGCATACAAAGTAACAAATGTAACTTGTGGTTGGAGAATAATATAACCCTTCTCTGTCAGCTATTTCATTATTATGCAATCATTTTTCAATGCAGCTATCCGGTACAAAATGATGCATGTTGATGGTTTCAGATAGAGACTTGTTATGGTCCATGCTCATTAGAACACAATTTTGGGTTTCGATCAGTAATCACAAAGACTGTTGACATATGATGAAGCTGATTTATAACAATTGCTATTAAATAGCAAGCTATTTATCAGAAATCAATCATCCATGCTCTGAACCATTTTCTCTGCCTCTTGGAGCTATCATAGGAATGACATGACAGATTAAAAACCATTTTAATCTACTGGTCCATCTTGGTGCTTGTAACTCTATCCCTTCCCTGAAATCCTTGTTGGGATACAGTAAGTCAATGGAAGAAAAAGAAAGATCATAAATGGAATACTCCAAATTCTTTTGTCCTTCCTTAGGGCAATGTGGTCCAGTAGCTGAGTCTTTGGACTGGAAGTCAGGAATCTTGAGTTTTGTTCCTGGGACTGCTTCTGACTGATCTGAGCCACTGCCTGATCTGTCTCAGCTGTTTAGATGATAAGCTGTTTGGCTCCAGGACGATCACTTTTGACATGGTTGTATAATGCATAGTACAAAGGAGCCTTAATCTTGGTTTGGCTTCTGAGGAGTACTCTAACACACATATTACACTTCCCTCCATGCAGACCCATTAGTCAACATAAAGCCAGTGCTGCAGAATCCATATTACATTAGGGCTAGGGACAGAAATTACACATAAACAAGTATATGTGATTGGAAACCAGTTCAAATCTGTAACACAACAGAAGTTCAGTGCACATAAACCACTTTTAAAATGGCCAGAACTAGTTTAAGATAAACCTGTATGGATGTATAAGTATCAGACTTAACTGATTTAGGTTAAATCAGTTTATTGAATTTCTGTCCCAGATCCCCTTCAGATTCAGGCTGTCTACTCTACTGAGCAGGCAGGCAGGCTGCAGTCTTTGATTGGGATCACTGTCCCGATTCAAATCGGCCAAATCAGAATTTGAAGATTCGATGCTGATTCAGAGAATCAGCAATTTGTCCATAGACATAGCTTTAAATGCTTTTTCTACATACCTCAAGGTATGAGGCATGGCTTGTAAATGCTGAGATGTTGGGGTGGATGGAGCGTCCCACAGGAGCATGGAGGGGCTCCGTGCATGCTCGGTGGTGGACCTGGAAGAGGAACTGAAGTACTTCTGGTCTGCTTCCAGGTCCGCTGCCAAGCACACCAGGAGGCCCCCCAACACCCCTCCCACCGGCCCAGCAATTGGCTATGGGGGGACCCTGGATGCCCCCCCAGATCCAGGAGGCACCAGTCTGCAAGCCGGGGGCCTGGGGTGGGGTGGGGGGGTCCTCTGCACGAGCCGCAGCGGATCTGGAAGTGGACTGCAAGTGCTTCTGGTCCACTTCTGGGTCTGCTGCCGAGCACACTGCCCCCCCCCCCCCCCCCCCAGCCCGGCCCCCCCCCCCCCATGGGATGCTCCATTTCTCCCAGCATCACAGCATTCATGAGCTGCCTGGTACCTTCAGGTATATAGAAAAAACATTTCAAGCTGTGTCTATGTCCAAATCATTGAATCTCTCCGAATCGATTTGGAGGGTTCCAATTTAATTTGGAGAGATAAAAGGGTCTCCTGATTCAATTCAGATTCAGAGATTCGGCCGCCAAATTGGGCCAAATCTCTGCCGAATTGAATCAGCAACTGAAGCTTCACACAGCCCTGCTGTCAGCCATGCTCCTTGCTGCCCATACCACCCCAATGTGTGGGAGGGTGATTATCCACTGCAGAAAGGTAAGAAACAGGGACTAAAATGGCAGAGGCAAGGGAAGGCAGAGTTAAAGCAGCAGAGCTGGAAGCTGGCTTGAGGAAGGATTGAACATAGACACAAGAAGAGGAGAAAGTTCAAGGGAAGAAAGGAATTTTGGAGCAGGGAAGAGGGAGGTAGACATCAGAAGAAAGATTTTTTTGACTGGAGGCTTCTCAGGAGAGAGACACTACCTCTGACTATACAATACCTGGTTCACTGGGTTCCCAGTTCAACAGGCACTCTGGGTGCTGTCTCGGGTAAATATTTTATAGGAATATTCGGAAAAGAATATAGGAAGACAGCATTGAGGTATTAAGTGTTGCAGAACCTGGTGCATAAGCTTTCAATAGTCTGTCTTACAAGGCTGATTGGGGTGAGCTGTAGTGGTCAGCTGCTTGGTAAGGAGGAAAGGGAGGGTGACAAACTTGGGAGAATGAAGTGAATATTCCAAAACCTATAGAAAGAGAAACTAGCACTCCACAGTAAAAGAAAGGCATACACTCATCCCGAACACCATGGAAAATGTGTGCCCTGTTGCACTTTGGCTGTGTTAATTTATGTAGGCATGCTTTGGAGAGACATTAAATTAAGTTTCATGCTACTTAGTCACAATCTTCTTGCTTACACCCTTTCCCACTACCCCAGTAAGGTGCTGGATCTGCTCCTTCTGGGTGTTCTGCAGGCTGAATGGATGAACAAATAAATAAAGTTTACATACAACAGGGAAAGGTAGAAACAAATTTTCCTTGCCCAATTAAAAAATGTAGCAGTTTTACAAATTGAGTGATGCTCGACCTGGGCAAGCCAGCTGGTTTGAAGTTACAGCCAAGCTGGAGCAAAACAAGCCAAAAAATATAAGTCAAGACAGGGAACCTGACTAAATAGATGGGGTAGGAACAAGAAAATACATAATTGATTTGTGAGGTTACTATGACCTCCAGGAGCTAATGCCAGATTATTCTTGCTGGCTTGAACTCTAACGTTCTTTTTGGCTCACACCTGCATGTGCACACAGAGCTGAGCCTGAGCTAGGCATTAGGTGTGAGCCTGGCCTGGGCAGTCATTGGAAGACTGGGACCAGCTGTTTTCATTCCATAGGCCTAAGCTTCTGAAAAATGACTGAACAGAGACAAACTTTAACATGGAGGGTCCTAATCAGATCCCTTCTTACCTTGTCAGCCACTTGGTTTTACTAAGAGCCTGTTGACTGCTGTAATAATTAATTTCCAGTTCTGTTTTTTATGACTCTCAAGTGGAAAAGAATAAAATTGGTCTGGCATTAGTACAAAGGCTCCTACTTACTCTGTTTTTTGCAGACAACACAAGATTTGAGAAGCATTAGATGTACTAGAAATACCTGTCTGTCTGAACAGGTCTTTGTTCCAGTGGTGGGTTGGAGCTAGCTGCTATCTAGGGCCATGCAAAGCTTCGGTTCGCGCTTCAATTTGGAGAAGATCTGAATCAGAATCAAATCACTAGAAGCTTAAAACTTTCCGAGTTGATTCGGAAAAAATTCAGCGATTCAGAGGGCAGTCTTTAGGGGGAAACAAAAACTTAGAAGAGGGACGGGGAGCAGGGGGGGAAGGACTAATACCTCTAGCTGGCCAGTGAGTGTGATTTGCCTCTGACTGCCCTTCCAATCACAGCGTCTGACCAGATCAAAGAAGAACACAACACACCATATATATAGGTATTAATAATCAATGATCAATCAGACCACAGTCAACAAATCACACAGCACTCACAAACAAAAGAACTTGTCACTGACAGCCTGCCACACATTCAGAATCAGAACAAGACCAGATCGAAGAATACAACAGTAATACAAACACCACACACAATCAATCAGACCAGTCAACAAATCACATGGCACTCATGAACAGAAGAACTTGCCACTGACAGCCTGCCACACATTCAGATTCAGAACAAGACCAGATTGAAGAAGAACACAACACACACACATGTTTTCCAGCACACGAAACATTAATATGATGTGTGCTGGAAAGGCAGGTGCCAGGTCTTCTGGCAGGGGAGGGAGAAGGGCTAGAGGGGATAGAGGGAGACCTAGAGCTGCAAATTCCACCCCCCCCACAAAGATGCATCCTCTTCCCAATCTTCTGCTGCTGCCAGTGGAAGCAAGGAGCTAGGTGCAGTACCTGAGGTCCCTGAACCTGCAGCACCTCCCCTAACTCCAGAAATACCCACCAGCAGCAGAATGACAGTCTCCTCCACCCCAATGTCATCTCCCAGTGTGAGCCTCCCAGTGCCAGAGAAGGAGCTGGAACTGGAACCAGGGGACCTGAGCGCCCTGGCTCAAGCAATTCTGGGGTCTGAGGGGGAATCAGAGTTTGTGCTCCACACACCCCTCAAAGTTCCCCTAGACCCAGGTCTCCTTCGGAAAGCAGCACCTCAGAGGAGGTTGAGGTTGTGGAGGCAAGCGGCTTAGCTGAGGTAGCTCCTCCTGCTGTTGCACCTCAGCCTGCTGAGAAGGGGGATAAGGCAGCATCCTCACCCTCAACCCAGAAGCGGGTGAGTAGCGTAGCGTGGGAGAATTTTGAGCTGGCAGATGATCCCAGGTTTGTCATTTGCCAGCACTGCTGAAGGCTGATCAGCCGGGGCAAGGAGGTGAAACACTTTACCACCACAGAGATGCTGCTGCATTTCAGGAGGCAACACCTCCTTGCCCTTCTTCCTGCTCTGCCTGGCACCAGTGTGAGCATGCTCAAAGGGAAGTCCCCCACTCTCTCCAAAGCCCCCGTTCCCCCAAAGCAGAGGCAGGCCACACTGGAGCCGCGGGGGAAAGCTGCAGACAGAGGGGGGTGCATTCCCAAGGTGAGCGAGATCACCCAGAGCACTGGGGAGATGCTTTCTGTTGATGGCCAGCCATTCTCCCTAGTTGAACGGCCAGGGTTCAGGCGGCTTATGGCGCTTGTGGCCCCATCCTACCAAGTGCCTGCGTACACCACCTTTAGCAGGACAGTGGTGCCCTCCGTGTATGAGGCATGCAGGGAGTACTTGAGGGAGGAGCTGCGCAAGGCAGGGCCGCAGGTAGCCTTGCACTTCACCTCGGACATCTGGAGCAGCCAGGGTAGAGATTATGCCTACCTCTCCCTCACAGGCCACTGGTATGATCAGTCAGGCCATCGGTGGGCTCTCCTCCAAACTGAGGTGCTGGATAAGTCCCACACGGCAAGGGAGATCATGGTGGCCATGAACCACATGGTGCAGGGGTGGCTTGTTGAGAAGGCCGAGCTCACCCGTGGGTTTCTGGTCGCCGACAGTGGGGCCAATATGTTCAAGGCTGTCCGTGATGCCATTTCATTGATTCCCCATTATACTCTATGACCAAATCTTCAAATCTCTCCAAATTGGCTCCGAATCTTCCAAAGCTTTAAAGAGGTTCTTAGTTGGGTCCTTTAGTTGGCTATTGGTCAATTTGCAATTTGAGCAATTCTGAGAGTTGCTTTAATTAAAGTGCCACAGTGTCTCAAGTATTAGCATCCCCATACTTCAAAATAGTGGTGGAGGTACTTGAACTAAAACTCGTTCAACGAGCTTTAGTTAAAGTGCTCCCACTATCATTTTGAAGTGTGGGGAGGCTAATACATGAGATGCAGAGGCTGGATGGAGCCGCATTACTTACCACGCTCCAGCACACTCCGACGTCCTGCATGTCTGCAGGCACCCTAGGACAGTGGCCTGACTTATAGGGAGTTTTCCCTTTGCCTTCTATGGACTCTGGATCAGGGCTTTTCAGAATTAGCCCAAGGTTGCATTGGTTTGGTTCTGGGTTTAGATGTCAAGGGTCTCAAATAGAAGCATGTCCTGACCAGGTGCTGATCATATAGAAAATGAATGTTGAAAATATTATTGTGACTTCTGTGGTGATTATTTTACTTGAAGAAAAATTAGTAGTGGTACAAATTATACCTGTGACAGATTTTTTGGTTTTATAATTATACCTCTACAAATGCACAATCTCGTTTGGCTTTGGCTATTAATATAGCTTTATTGTTTGTTTTTCTTCATGCACATTGTCTGCAATTACTTTATCTGAGCACAGAGCCCTGGGTGTTGTTGTTGTTTTGCAACAGCAAAAGGGTGGGGGGGAGGGCACTGGATTCAAATAGGTATACAATCTGATTCCTAAGAAACTCGCTGTTTTGTTGAGTGGTTTGTATTACATCACTTTAAAAAAACATTTTATCAGGGAGCAGGGTTGAAGGAGAGACAGACAGAGCTTATTGGCTTATTTTTTATTCACAGTGGAGTCCAAACATTTCTTCGTCTGCTCTAACCATTAAGGAATGATGCTAACAACTGAAAATAATTCTTTGTTTATTTTGCCATGGGCTTGAGCTGCACCTCTGAAGTCAGTCATTAGTTGTTTTACCATTGACTTCAGTGGAAGTAGGGTCAGGGTTTATATGATAATGGGATATTAAAGCATGCTCATACTCCAGTTCTCAGCTGGTCTTTTATGAGTACTGAGTACAGGTCCCAGCAGTACACTCCCCCATCCGTTCTTTCGCTGACTGGTTACAGGCAAAGAGTGGGACCTGACCACAGGTGAGAAAGTGGACAAGCATATGCCACCAAACGTAGGGCTGATGACGCATGAAGGGGAGAAACAGGAAGCTGTCCATGAGTTCCAAAATACCTATGACCCTTGATTCTCTGTGCTTCAATGTGTACAGTACAAAGAACAAGACAGTAAATTTGTACTACAGCATATTTATTAGACAGAAGGAAGGGCTGGGTGACACCATATAGACTAATTGGTTCAGAGAGGTATACATTTTCTCAGACAACAACCGACTTTGCCACTATGTGGCATCCCCTTCATGAGAAGTTCCACAGTTTAGCAGAGAAAATTAGGAATGGCCACAGTTGACAGCTTTGCTTCACTGACTCAGTGGAACCAAAGGCCAAAGGAAACAGAATTTCTTGGGGCCACGAACACCCTCAGGGGCTGAGGACCAATGCAGACTTTACCACCTTCTACTGGAAGTGCAAGATGCATTTCTTTGACCTTACCTCAGAGGCATAACTTGAAATATTGGCAACTCGGGTGGTGCAGAGGGCACCACAGTTGTGGTGGTGGCATGGACTGGTGCCAGTTCAGTGCAAGCTCCCCAAACAGGGGCTGTTGCACTGGTGGTGCTGGAGTGTGTTCCCTGGGGGTTACCATTCTGGTATTCCAGGGGTGATGCCTTGCTGCCCCCATGTCAAAGATACACTACTGTCTTGCCCCATAAATTCAAATCAGCATGTGTGTGTTGTTCTGTGTTCATTGTGTGTTGTTCTGTGTTTGGTGCTCTCCCTTATTTCAAGTGGTTCGTTGATCTGATTTCCCATTCACTTGGTCTGGTATACTACAGGTGTAACTCTGTTAACTTCAGTGGAACTCAACCTGCACAAAACTGTGGTAAGAATTGCATTTGTATACAAACTGGGGAGGAAAGAACATGCTAGCGCATGCATATATATAGAAACAGAGATCTGAGGCAGTGGTGACGTGCAGGGGGCACACAGGGGTGCACATGCAACCCCTGAGAGCACTGGTGCACCCCCTGACAGCCAGCGCTCCCTGCTTAGGCAATGGGCAGGAGGGGCAGGTGGGAGCATTGGTGCCCCACCTGTGAGCATGGCCCGGGGAGTGGGGGCGGCAGAAGAAGCACCACTAGCGCTTCTGGGAGTGCCGCTTGTGCTTCCCGGTCAGTGCAATTGGCGGGGGGGGCGAGATGCCTCTTGGTCAGCAAGATTGGCCACAGGGGGACCTCCCACCCCCCGGTCACTGACTGGCCCCCTCCCCTGACTCAGGTGGCACCAGTCACCCATGAACTGAGGGGAAGATTTTGATCTTTGAATCTGAGCAGAGAGAGGTTCTTCTGTTTGTGGATCTCCACTCTGCCAACTGGAAAGTGAAGATCAGCTGTATCCATAGAAGTGTTTCCAGCCAGCCTCTCCATCCTCTTCTACCTTGCCCGGGACTGTCTGTGGTCTGATGATCCACAGATTAAGAAAATAGGGAATTGAAGGGAGTAACTGAATGCAGTTAGAGATAAAAGAAAGTTTAATGCAACCAGATGATGTTGCTTTCCCCTGAAATCGACTCTCTCTCAAAGAGAGGTATTCTGTTATCCCATAATGACTTTGATAACCTGAAGATCCATAGTGTGTATGGATCAGATTTTTCCTTTATTCCACAGGAAGAGAGTTTGCCCTTAGCAGAAGAAGCTCCTTGAAAAGAGCCTGGGACCATTTCTTAGTTTCTATATGAGTACATTCAGGCAGTACCTTGTTACTGCATTTCTGTACAGCTCATCTGAAGAACTTACTCTATCCCAACATCTCTTAATCTAAAAGTGTGAATAATAATACCCCTGCACAGATATGGAGAAAAAAGAGCATATATTAAAATCCTAAAATATCCAGGGGGGGAGATTTTATCTTCTGGTTCATGGAAAGATGTCTCTAGTCTGGTTCCAATAAAGGAGTAACTTAAAAGGCAGAAAAATAAGCAGTACATCAGCTCTCACTTTAGTGTGTAAACTTTGGAACGGCCACCTGTCAGATCCCTGGTGGAAACCAGCATTTTGTTTGGCATCTGGCTGATTGCCATGATGAAATGTTGAAGTGTTTGGAAACGTGTGGGACATTCTTCAAAAGGCATCGTTCCCCTCCCCCTTCTCCAAATAATTACATCTCGAATGTGCTGGCTTGCAGTTCTGAAAGGATAAGGTACAACTGAAGGATTCTTTCAGACACACTCGCTAATGGCTGGGGGAGGGATTTCTTATGCTATTTGTTTTTGCTTTCCCCACACATGAAATGCAAAATAGATCACCTCAATATCACCTTATGGCTGTTCAACCACAGGAGCTACTAACTGATGTCCTGGGGTTTGTTCTCAATTATATTCATAGATTTCATAGACATTAGGGCTGGAAGGGACCTCGGAAGATCATCAAGTCCAGCCCCCTGCCCAAAGTGATCTGAAGTAATTCCAGATATATCCAACATAATTTCAGTGAGGTAATGTAACTGTTCCAGTATGAAAATGGTGCGTAAGTCTGATTCTGATCTTTTTTTTCACTATTACCCACACATTTCATAGGGACATGAGATTGAAAAGGGTCAGTTATAGGACCATCAAGTCCAGGTCTCTGGTAATCATAGGCAACTGTCTAACAGACTTTAAATCCAAATGGGTTAGCAAGAGCAATCCAGTCGTTGAAGTTACTCCAGACTTCAGTAGTTCACAGAGCTGCTCAAGGTCTGCTGGCAGAATTTAGCCAGACAGTTCATTAACTGGGTGATGTCACTGTAAAAGATAAGAATTTCTCTGAAGTTTGCTGGGTGGCAGGCATGCTTTGTTTGGATAATTCATTCTGACCATTTTCCCTAGCACTGCTTTTTTGTTTCAGGGAACTGCTGCAAGCAAGTTGCTTCATGATTTTGGACTTTTAATGAATGCAAAGCTTCAGATTAACACCATCTGTGGTTTGAAGATAAAAAAGATGACATTGATAGCAGTGATCAACTCGCCTCCCCCCAATGTTTCTTCTGAGTAGATTTGCAGTGAGCCAATTCCTGTTGTATCATACATGTACAGCAAAGCCAGCGGGAACCATGTTCCCCCACCCCTATTCTGTCACAACATAAGACTCAAGCAACATAGAAAAATAATTTTTGTTTTTTCTCTTATGTTTGTATCTGAACTTTAGGCCCATTAAGAATGCTGGAATAGACAGGCTCAGGACCTGTAACCCTCTCTTATCCACAAAACACAGAATGGTCCTTCTCCATTATACTCTATCACTGGCAGAGCCGACCCAAACAGGGTGTGGGGCCCGGGGCAAATCAGCTCTGGCCCCACTCTAATGCCACAGGTCCCGGACCAAAAGAAGCTGCCGCTGCCATTGGGGGGGGGGGGGGGGGGGGGGGGGGGGGCTGGAGATGGAGCCACCACTCTGCCCAGCTGCTGCTCCACTCAGCTGAGCGGGGCCCAGGGCAGTCGCCCCGATTCACTCCCCACCAGGACGGCCCTACCTACCAGACTGCTTCAGTTGTTCCCTGGAGGCAACCAGCCACTGGTTATACCACTTCTAGAGGTGAGATATTATAGAGTAGATTCTACAGGCCCAATTCTGCATCATTAAGATCAAGGCACCTTGCTCTCCCTCTCTCTCCAGCACTTGCTACACATACTGGGCATAACAGATGCTTGACACATATACAACTGAGCCTTAATGAAGTGGATGCCTCTAGAGATATCTAGGATTATGTTAAAGCCAAATCAAGAACAAAATCAAGACTACATTTATACATGTTCTTGAGTAACTTTAAGTGTTTTGGGGGTGGTGTACCAGGGATCAAGGGACCCTGATGCTTTAAGAGAGAGACGTGCAGCTTAGCAGAGGCAAACAGCACCGTAAAAGGACCAGGCTGCAGGCAGAAGGAGGTGCTAGTTGATTTAGATAATTAGTAGTGCCTGAGCCCTGTTAGGAGGGAGTCAGATCAGGCGAACAGAAGGGCGAGAAGAAAGGAGCTATATAAGTCTGAACCTGGAACTAGAGCACTAGTTTTCAACCTTTTTTTAGACTCAAGGTGCCCCTTGGAAATACCAGCTCTTAGTTTTCACTCATTTTTGACTACAGAAAAATAATAGAGAACTTTTTCTGTTGCAGAGAACTCAGGAAAACCATAAAAGGTCAGAATGTTTTTGACACTATGGATTCCTGTTTGAAATCTCTGGGTTTATCTTGTGAATCACATTTGCATACCCAACAGTATTAACATTTCATGGCACCCTGGTTACCCTGGTTGAGAATCACTGGACTAGAGGCTGAGGATAGGAGCTCCTGTCAGAATAAGCTGCTAGAGAGGAGGATGCAGATCTAGAAAGGCACCCTGAAGATTGGGAGGGAGCTGGCTGATTGGGTTTAGAGCTTTGTGGTTTTGTATAGATCCAAGGTGGAGGTTTAAGGTTTGAGTTGGAGATGAGCTGGTTTGTGTTTGTTTTGGTTTGACCTTGATTTGGCAGCGGCTTAAGGGGAGGAGGAGGCCATGGAAGGGTGCTAACAAGGTACTGTATTGGGGTTTATATCAAGGGAGAGCCCTGAAAGGACCAGGGGTCCAGGGAGCTGAAGCCAAAAGGGAGCCAGGAGCTCATGGATTTTTGTGGATAGGAGAAGCTCTGCAAGGCCAAAAGGCCTGTGTGAGTTGAAGCCCAGGAGAGGCAAGAGAGCTTGATAACCTGACCTCTTGGAGTTACTAGGAACAATGGCCACAAACTGACAGAGTGCAGATTTAGGCTGGACATCAGGAAGAACGTCTTTATGGTAAGGGTTGCCAGAATCTGGAATGGGCTTCCAAGGGAGGTGGTGCTCTTCTCTACCTTGGGGGTCTTTTAAAAGGAGGCTAGTCAACATGCATCTGGTTGGGGTCATCTAACCCCAGCCCTCTTTCCTGCCCATGGCAGGGGGTCGGACTTGATGATCTACTGAGGTCTCTTTGACCCAAACATATATGAATCTATGAAGCTCAGACAGGGTCAGGGGCCCGGGGAATTGAAGCATGGCTGAGGCCAGCGGCAAAGAATATGATTTGTGAGGCATGGGTGTGGCTGACAGTCATAATTAGTGCCAGTGAGGCCCAGAATGTTTTTAGATAGTGGAATAGGTCCCATGGTGCAAGTAGGACCAGGGGTCCAGCTAAGTGAGTTCAGTGATGCTGAATGCAGCACCATTAGGCTTACTCTAGGACAGTACTTCTCAACCTTTTCTTGAGCATGACCCCATTTCCCCAGCATGGCCTGTCACTCCCAACCCATAGCCTCCCCCCCGGTGCCCTTCACTCCCCACCCCAGCCCTGCTGGTACCCCTCACTCAGGACCTGCAGCCCCATGTCTCAGCTCTCAGCTGCCAAGGCTATGGGACTAGGGCCAGAGCCCACAGCCCTGTCTTACCCAGCAGCACCTAAGCCCTGGCTGCCACCAGAGCAGAGCATGGACCCTAGCTCCTCCATACCCTGCCCCCTCCCCTTGCTGCCCACTCTGGGCTTGGGGTTCCCTACCCTGCTGCCCTCTCCCTGGGGCCTCCATGTCAGAATGGGGTGAAGAGGCTCAGTACTGCTGCTGGGAGCCCTACGCTGGCCATGCCACTAAGATGAGGTGCCCCCTGCCCACCCAGCAGCAATGGCAGTGGTGACATGGAGTTGTGCACCCCACTGCTGCTGGGTGGGCAGGGGGAACCTTGCCATGGTGATGGGTCTAGCATGGGGTTCCTGGCAGTGTCACTGAGACTCCCTACCCTGCTTTGATGTGGAGGCTCCAGGGGAAGGGCAGCAGGGTGGTGAGCCCTAAGTCCACAGTGGGCACCCCACATCTGCCCCTATCCTACACAGAAATCTGGAGGGCATGTGCCCCCC
>NW_005842690.1:800833-801964 GCF_000455745.1 Alligator sinensis
GCATGCGTTGGGGGGGAGCCAGCCCCCCCGCCATCCCTTGGACAAGCTTCACCTTGGGAGCCTCAATCTGCCCTCCGCTCCATATACTTACCGGGAGGGAGCTATGGAAGCTGCTCTCCATGCTGCCTGGTTGCCACATGCATGTGCATGCACATGCACATGTTGCCCCCTGCCTAGTCACCATCCTCCCACTCCCCCAAGCCCCAAGCAGCCCCTTGCAAGCTGGACCTCTGCCAGCCTGCAAAAGGAACCCACCATTTCCCACTTTTTTCTCCTTTAAAGGAGAAAATCTATGATTGTCTTTGCAACCCCATTTTTTATCATTTTAACCCCAAATGCGGACATGACTCCACAGTTGGGAACTGCTACTCTAGGACTCTAGGGGCAACCTCTAAGCCTATAAAGCTTGCATCAAGACAATGTAGGTGCAGCAGTGATGAGGTACCTTAGGAGCTGGAGTGGGGCAGGATTAGATCCCTCTACCAGAGGGTGCCACAGCCACCATCAGGGTGGTCCTGTGACATCCTGCTATAACTCCATAGATGTGAGTTCATAGATTCATAGATTCATAGATGTTAGGGTCGGAAGGGACCTCAGTAGATCATCGAGTCCGACCCTCTGCATAGGCAGGAAAGTGTGCTGGGTTCAGATGACCGGGAGAGCACCACCTCCCTTGGGAGCCCGTTCCAGACCTTGGCCACTCAAACTGTGAAGAAGTTCTTCCTAATGTCCAATCTAAATCTGCTCTCTGCTAGCTTGTGGCCATTATTTCTTGTAACCCCCGGGGGCACCTTGGCGAATAAATACTCACCAATTCCCTTCTGTGCCCCCGTGATGAACTTATAGGCAGCTACAAGGTCTCCTCTCAACCTTCTCTTGCGGAGGCTGAAAAGGTCCAGTTTCTCTAGTCTCTCCTCGTAGGGCTTGGTCTGCAGGCCCTTAACCATACGAGTGGCCCTTCTCTGGACCCTCTCCAGGTTATCCGCATCCCTCTTGAAGTGAGGCGCCCAGAATTGTACGCAGTACTCCAACTGCGGTCTGACCAGCGCCCAATAGAGGGGAAGTATCACCTCCTTGGATCTATTCGTCATGCATCTGCTGATGCACGATAAAGTGCCATTGGCTTTTTTG
>NW_005842690.1:802855-810966 GCF_000455745.1 Alligator sinensis
TGTCATGCCCCTCTCTTAGGAACACTGAGGCAAAGAACTCGTTGAGGAGTTCAGCCTTGTCCCCCCTGTCCGTCACCAATTGCTTCTGCCCATTTAACAGGGGTCCTATTCCTCCCTGGGCCTTCCTTTTACTCCCTATATATCTAAAAAACAATTTCTTGTTGTCCTTTACTTGGGATGCCATCCTCAGCTCCACGGTAGCTTTGGCCCATCGAACTGCCTCCCTACAAGCGCGAGCAGAGGAGGTATATTCCTCTTTGGTGATCTCTCCCTGTTTCCACTTTTTATGTGCCCCTGTTTTGGCCCTTAGGCTGCCCTGGCTTTCTCTGGTCAGCCAAGGAAGCCTCCTGGCCCCTTTCCCTCTTTTTCCTTGCATCGGGATCGTCTCGCTTTGTGCCCGAAAGATCGTTTCCTTAAGGCACAGCCACCCTTCTTGGGCTCCCATCACTTCACTTCAAAACTCCTACTCTGCAGTGCGTCCTTGACTAATCACCTGAGTTCATTGAGATCAGCTTTCCTAAAGTCTATCACTTTCACCCTACTAGTTACCTTACCCACTCGACGTCTTAAGGTGAATTCTATTATTAGGTGATCACTTTCCCCCAGATGGCTACCGATCTGTAGGTCCCCTACCATGTCATCCCCCGTTGCCAATACCAGATCCAGTATGGCATTCCCCCTAGTGGGACCGTGTACCTCCTGTGTCTGGTGGAGGTCCTGTACACAGGTTAGAAACCTGCGTGAACGGTGGGACTTTGCCGCCTGCGTCTCCCAGCAGATGTCTGGGTAGTTTAGGTCCCCCATAACTACCGCCTCATTAGCTTTTATGGTCTCCGAAAGCTGCCTCAGGAGTCCCGAGTCTATTTCTTCCCCTTGGTGTGGGGGTCTGTTCAAGCCTTTCTCTGATTTTCATGCTGAAGGCTGCTCATAGTTTTCTCAGCTTTAAATGGATACCTAGTTATTCTGTCAAGATGATTGGATAGACACATCCCTCTTGGCTAAGTACAGACAGTCAAAAAGCCCAAGGCTGAATCAATTCAATCTTCACAGGTTAGTCTAACCTGTGTAGATTGAACTGATAAGCAAGTAAACAGATAATCACTTTTGATTCCGGAAATGCAGCCACATGCAAGCAGTGACCCAGGCCAGAAGCTGGGGGGGCACTAGAGCACACCCTTCTGATTGGCTGGAGCAGACAGCTTAGACCAAGGCTAGCCTGCCCACCCTGTGAGGGGGGGAGATTGCAGGGGAGGTACAAAGCATCTTGGGATGCTGGGGGACTGTGAGTTAACTTGAATGTGGAGGGGATTTAGGACAGAAGTTCAATAAACTGATTTAACTTAAATCAGTTAAGTCTGATACTACATTCATCCAGGTTTATCTTAAACTAGTTCCAGCCATTTTGTAGGTGGTTTCTGTGGACTGAACTTCTGTTGTGTTATAGATTTGAACTGGTTTCTGGTCACTTATATCAGTTTATGTGTAATTTCTGTCCCTCCTTGTGTATATTGGCTATAGAAACTGGTGCTCATTAACTATACTAGAAGAGTGGGTCACCCAGGCTCAGACAGACTTTTGAAAATGTATTTGTTCATACTAGAATGGACTGACTCTCCATCTCAACCTGCAGCAGCTTGGAGGTGGCCTGTCTCAGATGCTTCAGTTTCAGAAACTTAAATTTGTGATGCACCAGGTCAGTTGCACACCACACATAATGTAGCAAGAGGAAAGTTTTTCTTAACTTCAGTTGGTGATGTGTTTGTCCTGAAGCATGAGGGATGGTGCCCCTTACCTTTTTCTTTTATCTTATTTGGCATAACTGAATATATTATTCTTGTGTCTAATCCTTTTTTTTTTTTTAGTTACAAAGCTATTTGCCTCCATAATATCCTATAGCAGGATATTAATTTTATTTTAGTGTGCACTGGCATATCTTTTAGTAATCCAAAGCTTGCTTGGTAAGATTGAATAACTCAATGCGAGTCAGCAAGGTGATGCAGCTGCAAAGAAAGTGAATGCAGTTTTAGGTTGTATCAACAGGAATGCTAGGGCATGGACATGCACAACACTTAGAATGGTTTCAGTGCAGCTTAAACCTGCAGCAGACAGACATACAAGCCTTTTAAATCAGTTTAAAGCTGGAATATTTCAAAAGTGTACCTAGAAAACCAAATACTTGTTTTGAACTTGTGAACTTGCTTTTGTTTTGAACTAGTTCACTGTGGACTCGTGTTAGTCCTGGAAATGGATAGAGCCCCCCCTACTTGGTGTTAGGTTAGGCTTTTTTCTGAGTATTGTGTGCAGTTCTCGGCTTTGCATTTTAAGAAAGTAACAATCTTTGAGAAGGTTCAAAGACAGGCAACAAAATGATAAAGGGTTTGGAAGACAAGCCATACAAGCAGAGGTTGAGAGAGCTGGGCTTCTTAGGGTTTCAGAAAAGGTGATTAAGGGGGACATTATAGAAATCTTCAAATATCTGAAGGGTTGCCATAAAGAAGAGGGGAAAGAACTTTCTCCTTCACTGAAGCAATGGTTTGAAATTGCAGGAGAGTAGAGTTAGATTTGATATCAGGAAAAACTTCACTGTTAGAACCGTGGCCCTCTTGAGGTTGCTTTCAGTCCTGCTTTTCTGTGGTTCTATAAGAAGGGAAGTAATCTTCTTCCAGCCACCTACATGCACAAAAGTCATAACACCGTTATAAGAGAAGAGGATATTGATTTTTATTTTTTAAGAAAAACTTTGGTACACTCTCAGGTAAAACCATCTATTTTAGCAGCTAAATATAAACAGCTGTATTTGGACAAATGTTCATATTGCCAACCACATAAAACTGAAGCAGCTTTGAAAAGGTAAATGAAATATAAATGTACCCATAAAGTGAAAACTTTCCTCCTCTCAGGCCTGAGCACAGCAGTCTGTGCCAGCTTGATCAGACCTGAGGATAATCAGTCTTAGGGACATGAAGAGGCTCCTCATTTTCACCACTGTACAGAACTGTGGAGTCTATAGATGAAGATATGCTGACCCTTCAGTTGGTTCATTAGAAATCCTTCATCTCTGTTTGCTTCATGCAGGGACACTGGAGTCTTTGGCCACATAAATCCTATGTGTCTGTTGGGGGGGCCAGGGTGGAGAAGGAGCAGGGACAAGGATCTAGAGTAAGAACCTTATTCAGATCTTCCCTGAAATCTGTGATTGTGACTTGTGAGGAGCTGCAGGATGAGAGAAAGTATCTCTCAATTCCTCTCCTGGAAGGGAAGGAAGAATCTTAACCTGGATGCGTCTGTGGTTATTGGCTGACAGCCCTATGTAAGCAGGCATCAGAGTGCTGGAGGGAGGTAGTTAATCAGTCATCACAATGAGTTCTTTGCTGACGGTCAGGTGAGAAGATTACCATTGATTTGGAAAGGTAGGGAGGACAAAGCTTTTCCAATGGCCAACCTACTCCCCTCCCCAACACTGCTTGTGCATTACACTTACCAGTGGGATGGTGAGAATGATATTTGCCTCCCCTGATACTATACTCTTGTAGCTCCTATGTTACTGTATGCTCAGTTCTATATCTGTCATGAGAGGATGGAGACTGTTGGAACTAACTGGACATGAAAAGAGTTCTGTAGCCACTGGTGATTTGAAGGACTGATTGGCTATGAAGTCAAGGCAAGCCATGAAGAACTGCTTATGTTGTGCACTAGAGCAAAATTTGGCCCAGTGGAGCTTTATATCTAAGAGCTGAGTTAAAATGGAACAAAAGTTTAAAGTGTTGGTTCATTTGTTCCCCGCCCCCCACCACCAGAAGCTATTGGATTAAAAGCCCTTAACAAATAATACCATCAGCAGAGAGAAAAAGCTGTAGAGTGCACTGTAAGTCTTGTTTTGGAACTGCATCAAAGGTGATCTTAGGAACCAAAGAACAATGAAGGAAAGTGATTAAAGCTGTTAAAAAAAAAGGAGTCAGAGAGATTTACAAGGAAATAGGGCAGATTCCAGAGAGACAGAACACCCAGACTATCTGCTAACCTCCCACTTTTTGTACACTGATTTCTTGACATAGCGCTGCTCTATACTCTTCTATTTCTGGCATGTCCCCAGCCAGAAAACTCCTCTTCATTTCCTCATAATCTGGAGTTCCCAGAATTCATTCTTCATATCCAGCAGTCTCAAGAGTACAGATGACTTAAAAATCTATCTCCAGGTTTTACTGGAAGTTAATAAACTCATAAAATGAAGTCCTGGTTCTGCTACCATCATTTGTTAGATGTATCTTTGATTTCTTCTTAAAGAATTGGGTCCCTAATCAGACTTCTAGGATTCATATATCCACATTATCCAGCTTAAACATGTAGATTTAGTTATATTTAAGAACATAGCTTGACTTTAAAATTCTGCACCGTTTAATAGATAGAGTGAACCTCTCTTTTTCCTTTCCAAATCAAAAGACAAAAAAATCACTTCCAGAAAACAAATGTCATAAGGCTACTACTAAGGTCACTTCATGAGTTTTTTCCTTTAATTCCTTTCATTATATTTCCATTTTTACATCTCTTCTTTCCCATTTCAGTGAGCCAGTTTTTATTCACATTTTTCATACACTTGTTTCTTTTTTTTTTCCCCCCAATTCCATGACTGTTCTGTCAGGTGCACCAGCAGTGTAAAATAAAGGTGCTAATTGATACAAATGGAAGCAAGTTTATGTAGAACAAGAGACAAATAACAGACTATTGGGATGCCTGTCTAAAGAGATCACATCCTAAGGAGAAAATGTTGTTTATCTTCATTTTGAGGAATTATTTTTCCCTTGGTTTGCTTTCTTTGGACCATATTCTCCATCCGCAGTCATACTGAATTGGTCTTCGCAATGGAGCTACTCATGAAACATTGTCCTGCTCACCAGGTTAGAAGTTTATTTCCACATGGTCTGAGTCATTCAGACAGCACAAGGTAGCTATAGAGCCATGGAAAATTGATTTTTGTCGTAAGGGAACCCCTGATTTGTCTGGAGCCAGTGTAATGGCTGCTTTGCCACCCAGTTTCACAGGCTTCATAAGAGAGGTCATGGCCAGAGAATATCCTTGCATCCTTATGAAGACTTTTGGCAGCCAGTCATTCTAATTTATGTTGAAGACTGGAGCACTGTCACTTCTGGGGTTGGGGATATAATGGTGGCTGAAAGCACAGTCACCTTTGAGCAAAGCAATATACAAGTGGAAACTGGTACTAAACTGAGAAAAGGTGGCAAAATCTGATTGCGAGTAAATAAATATAAACTGTAATTGCATTCTGAGCAATTATCAGGTGATAATAACATTAACATAATATCAGTTAACCATAGTGCCAAACTGTTGGATAAACTTACTATAAGGAAATTGCTATTCTTTGACTTGTACTAGCATCCCAGCACTGTGCAGAATTTCAAACTACATATGCATAAGAATCATTTTTTATCCTTAATTATTTACAGTTCTTAGAATCGTGGATAAGCCTTTGCCTGCTGCCTTTGTCTTTCACAGCTTAGCTTTGTTTTATGTATTTCCTTGTTTACAGATCATTATTTTAATGCTGTTAACACAGCTCTGGAAATAGTGATCTCTCTTTTGGCTCCATGGTTGCGTCTCCAGAATTTAATAGCCACAGTAATGGGTTCGGTGATCAATTTACCTGTTCTGGTATCCTTCCATTTACAACAGTCTCTGACAGTGATCCAAAGAAATGGAGCAGTCACCATAACGTACCTAACTCAACTATTTTGTGCAATGCTCTTGGAGGGAAACATTTTCCTAATCTCTATGGGTGATTGGTTTATGCAACTTGATCAGACCGCAAGCACTGCTAGACCCAACATAAACAGTAACTAGTGTGCAGCATTTTTTAAAATGTCTTTATGGCAGAAGAGTGGATTTGATAAGATCCAGGAAACACTCCAAAGCAGATTATAATACTCTTAAGGAAGGTCAATTTTGGAGTATACAGCACTTGGCAGTGCGCCTTTAAATGGGAGGTGGGGGAAGAAACAGGTCATGAATTGTATTTTTATGCTAGCACCTGAGAACTAAAACTGGGTTAAGAATTAATGTGTAGGTTTATAAATGAGGAGATCACCCTTTGAAGCTGTTAACCATAGAAGAAATCTCAAAGGTTGTGTTAGTGTTTGTAGAAACAATGAACCACACTAATTTACTTTCTACACCTTACTGTCTAGTGATGTAGTTAAATACAAGGGGGATGAAGTTAAAAAAAGATAAAAGACAGGAAAGAAGGGAGTAAATATAAATATTATAACATTCCTAAAAATTAATAATAAAGAAGTACCATCATATGGGAGGATCTGAATTGCTATAGCTCTTCCTGGAAGATATAAAATGAAAGATATACGTGTATTTTGTGAACTGCTAAATGGGAAACAAATGTGCCATCTTAAGCAATGTATTTGCTATCTGATAACAGCTAGCACATACTCCCTCCTCATATAATATATTAGATCTAGCTCTTTATTTTACAAACTTGTTATAATGCCAGAAGGAAATAAAATGCCAAGAGGTTTTTTTCACTGATGACATATATCCCTTTTATGTTTGTCATATGCGCAGAAAAGATTGCAGATCTCACTTTTGTTTTTTTGGTAATTTGACATGGAACTGGGATTTATCAAAGCAAACTGTTTGGAGTGAAACAGAGGACACTTCTCCAATACTATGTCATAGAGATGGGAGTACTGGAAAGTATTATGGGCCAAAAAAGGGAGAGTGCGATAAGGTGAAAATAACATGACTATTAAAAGATACTAGCTTATGCCCCGAAAAAGACCATAGATATGATTCACTATAGTTCAGATATAGACAATTAACCCAGTCCCAGGTTTAAATCCCCAGAATGACATCATTATGTAGGACATTTTCAGAAGCCTAATGTCATCCTTTGTTATCTCACACACCCTTGCTCTGTGTCAAGTACAAATACATGTTCCTTCTTGATGTGAAAAAGCTAAGCTTCTGTTTTCCATCCCAGTTTTACACGAGAGACATTCGCTCCAGTTTGCAGACACTTCCACTGTTCACTTATGTTTGAGCCCCCTGTCCCCAAGCCTAAGTATTCTTAGGCATTGATAACATTCAGGTTTTTCTTTCACATGCACGTAAAAGGTTTCACAATCACTGCTTTGGACAAAAGGAAAATAGGTGATATCTGATAATCTTTTTCATAACCAGAAAAATGATGCTGTTTCATCTTCCTTCCTTCCAGATTCTGTTCTAAGCTCGGGTAACTCAGAGCAAGAACTGGCTTTTAAAAGAAATGTTAGCCAAAGGTATATCCAGTGACAAGAGGATAAGGCACTAGGAAGCTTGGTTATACAATTAACAGCACAAAAAAGCAGATACCAGCTCTCTTGTAATACTTTCACAAAATGCACTAGGCACATTGTATTGGGCTAAGACAAACTGCTGGATCCTATTACAGGGTTGGAAAATATAGAACCGTCCTTCAGGTATTAGAATTTCAACCTATACATGCTAATACTAATGCATCTTAATCTACAGGCACCCAGATCCAAAACAAAATAAAAATTTCTAGAAGACAACAAATAAAAATAGTAGTAAGTGCAAGCAAAATAATTTATACCTGCTTTAGGCCTATCTACACTAAGAGAGTAATAGAGAAGGACCCAAATGTAAATGAAAATCAGGCCCAGAGCCTTCAAAAGGGAGCGATCCTCAATGCACAAACTAAGTCTATTCCATCTCAGAGGAAAGGCAGCAAGAGGGCACAGCAGCCCCCCTGGCTCTCCAGGGACCTTACAGACCTCCTGAGGCTAAAAAGAAAGGCCTACAAAGGGTGGAGGATGGGAGTCACCTCCAAGGAGGATTATTCTGCACTGGTCCAGTCCTGTAGGGAGCAGACCAGGAAAGCCAAGGCTGCAACTGAACTCCAACTAGCTTTGAGCATCAAGGACAATAAAAAGTCCTTTTTCAGATATGTGGGGAGCCGGAGGAAAAGCAGGGGCAACGTTGGACCCCTGCTGAACCAGATGGGGCAACTGACAACTGACGCCCAGGAAAAAGCCAACCTATTAAATAGGTACTTTGCGTCGGTCTTTCATCAGTCCCATGGGACG
>NW_005842690.1:811706-859765 GCF_000455745.1 Alligator sinensis
TATGGCACTCCATGGCACCCTTGAAAGAATCTCAAGGCACCCCAAGGTACTATGGCACCCTGACTGAAAATCACTGCTTTACAGATGACTTGGGGGTCATCATTGACCACAAGATGAACATGAGCCTGCAGTGCGATGCTGCGGCTAGTAAAGCGACCAAAACGCTGGCTTGCATCCATAGATGCTTTTCAAGCAAATCCCGGGACGTCATTCTCCCCCTGTACTCGGCCTTAGTGAGGCCGGAGCTGGAGTACTGTGTCCAGTTTTGGGCTCCACAATTCAAAAAGGATGTGGAGAAGCTTGAGAGAGTCCAGAGAAGAGCCACGCGCATGATCAGAGGTCAGGGAAGCAGACCCTACGATGACAGGCTGAGAGCCCTGGGGCTCTTTAGCCTGGAAAAGCGCAGGCTCAGGGGTGATCTGATGGCCACCTATAAGTTTATCAGGGGTGACCACCAGCATCTGGGGGAACGTTTGTTCACCAGAGCGCCCCAAGGGATGACGACTAGGTCGAATGGTCATAAACTACTACAAGACCGTTTCAGGCTGGACATAAGGAAGAATTTCTTTACTGTCCGAGCCCCCAAGGTCTGGAACAGCCTGCCACCGGAGGTGGTTCAAGCGCCTACATTGAACACCTTCAAGAGCAAACTGGATGCTCATCTTGCTGGGATCCTATGAACCCGGCTGACTTCCTGCCCTTTGGGCAGGGGGCTGGACTCGATGATCTTCCAAGGTCCCTTCCAGCCCTAATGTCTATGAAATCTATGAAAAAGGTTGCACTCAGGCATAGATGGGGAAAAATGAGGTGTTTTCTTTATATCATGGCTTGAGTATGTGTATTAAGTACATAGCTGTAGGCAAACCCCAACTAGATTATGGTAATTTTCTGAGTATATCTGCTAAAAAGGCAGACATACCCATCTTGCCAAAATGAGGCCCTGTTTAAATGAAAATACACTCTTAAGAAGGACTGGGAGAGAGTAGTGGTAAGGGCTATCTTTTTTATTTTAAAATCAATTCTTTGAATCTAAAATCCAGTATTGTAGCCAGTGTAAAACCAAGATTGGCATTCAGAGTGATCAGCAAGAGGTAGGTTGCTACTGGAGAATCTTATCAAGTCACTGGGCATCTTTTGTATACAACTGTGATGCATGCTATTAATTGCCATCCAGTCCTGAGAGTTTCCATCAGGGGTCATAACTAAGTTCCCTCTCACAGTAGTTATATCTACACTGTAATCACAGCAGTGACTACTGGGGTATATAGATATGCTTTGGCTAGCTTCAAGTGAGCTAGTGTGTGTGTCAGTAGCAATCTAGCCATAACAGCACAATGTGGGTATAAAACCTATCTGTGAACCAGAGTAAATTATCCCATGCTGAACTTGATGCTGCTACAGCTGGATTGCTGCTGAAACCTTGAGCCAGATAGTTTAAAGCTAGTTTGAGTAGCTAAACTCTACAGTGAAGTTACAGCTATGTAGACACATAGCCAGTAACTCCTATTATGTTGAAAGGCAACAAATTACATAGCTTCAGTGGAAAAAATATTCAGTCCAAAAGATATTTATGTAAGACATTGCAATTATTGTTCAGAATTAATGAGTTTTGTCCTCTCCTTTTGGCTCAAAGAACACAAAATCCCAGTGAAAGGAAACAGATGTAGTTGTTTTAAGCATATCCAAAGGAAACTGCATTAAAGCACAAAACATCACTGTATAAAAACCTGATGTGTCATGGAGATGGTCTGATATTGTTTTCAGTTGCCAGCTGTGTGTAAAGTGGGGGCTTGCGCCTGTGGCCAATGGGTCTTCCCACATCTGAGAAACAACAACAACAAAGCTATGAAAATATTAAGAAAATATTAACTTTACCTCCAAATATACTGGATTGCCTTAAACAAGGAACATGTACGAGGAAACAGGCCAAAGGAGAACAGTCAAGATTTACAATGTTTTATGGGGAGAGGCTATAATGGGAAGAAAAAGCATTAGCAAAATGACCCAATCTAAAGTCAGTCTGGCTGATGAACAAGGCATTTGCAACTCACTGCTGCTAGTTGTCTTCTTCAGCCAAGATTTGTTATCCTCTTCCTTCTCCAAGAAAAACACAAAGCAACTTCAGCTGGCCTTAGCAGTTACAGCATAACCTAGTGGGAAATTCTTGGGATTGGGAGTCCAGTAATATAAATTCTATTTGTAACACTGTTGTGTAAATGATTATTATTTGCTATGATTTTCAACAAGGGTGCCAGGGTACCCTAGGGTGCCACTTGAACTTTTGAAGGGTTCCATGAGGTGTGAGGAGATAAATGAGGTATTAGCAGATAAACAGCTAAACTAAGCAGATATGTGCAGGCTCTAGCTTTTCCCCACTTGGACTATCCTCCACCTTCACTGCCAGGGCCCCTATGCAAGGACGCAAGCACTGTAATCAATGAAATAATTTTTTTAATTGGGTGCCACCCAATTAACAAATGTTATGGAGGGGTGGTTTGAATCCCACACTTGGTTCTCACACTTGCCTAAAGGCTCTAGCTCCATTGTTCTGGGCACTATACTTCAGTGTGGGTGATCAGCTCTAAAAATCCTATAACCAGCACCAGCAGCATAACTTGATGCGGGGCTGGGGGTTGGGGAAGTGGTGTGCGGGGCACCAGCCTCAGGCAGTCACTTAGTGGGGGTGCCAGAATCCTCCCTTAACCCCCACAGAGTCTGTGTCTCAGCAGCAGCTGGACGCACAGGCCCTGTGCTGCTACTGTAGTAGCTACAACTGGGGCAGACAGACGACACCAATGGCAGCAGCAGGTGCTCTGCAGATTTCTTTTAAATCTGCAGAGCAGGTAAGACTCCCATTTCTCCCTGCTTTCCCTTCTCCACCCTGCTTGTTACACCTCTGCTCCAAACCTAAATTATTTAGTCTCTCGGTGCCTATGTTTTTTTGCTATCAGTAACATGGGGGTAGTTAGAGTTAACTAACAAGTTTGTGGAGCCCTACTTAGGATTTTGGAGTTATGTTTTATCAGAAATCGACACTACCCCAGTGCCTCAGCACCATGCGTGGAAAACAGTGATTCATAAGGAAGATTGCTATCCTTTAAATTGTAAATACACCTTCCTTGTTTTGCCTTGCTTGTTGTGTTATCTAAATGACAACCTGCTGTAGCCGGAGCAGGTTGTGATATCATCTGAGATCACAGACTAAGGCAGTATGACTGCAAGCTGTTAATATCTAGATAAGAGTCTTGGAAGACTCAAAAATATTGAATAATGTCTTTGGAGTGTTTAGTCACACAATAGAATGAAACTTCTTTACTGTCTTTGTAAATCAGATCAGCAGAAGTTCTAACAATACAAGGTATTTTCAGACGTAAGAATTAGAAGTCAGAGTAACATGACTATACAAAACAAGGGCAGATCTGAGGAAGTAAAGTCTATGAACTATAAGCACACATATTGTTAATATAAAATTATGATGGGGATTTTCAATGAAAAAGCCTATTGGCTCAAATGAAAAATACCACTCCATAGCAACAAGTTATATTCTATCAGTTCATTCCATTTAGCCTACTCTTCCTCAATGACATGTTAATATGATAAAGACAGTAATTTGTAAATAAAAAATACCATATTTTAAAATTAATATTTGGGGAAGGAATGTCCTGAGAATAAACTTCTAATGACCTAAGAAAGAAAACATCACAGAACAATGACCCTTTCAAGAGATAGACAGGTTTAATAAATACATATCCTGCTCATCAAAGTCCACCTGTAGTGTTAATAAAATAGAAGCAGGCTGCTAGAAATTACATGTTAAGAATTAGCTCTGCAAAAGGGACCTTTGTTCCATACAGTGTTGTTTTGCCTTTAACAGCTTTCAACGCTGTTAGTATGAGGAAGGGAAGAAAGTCACCGTGTCTCTCACTTTGGCTTATTTTGTACATGAGCTGCATACATCACAGATGATCAGCCACTGTGGTATTTGAAACACTGGATATTTTCATATGAGTTTCATCAGACTGGCAAGCTGGGAGAACCAGTAGTGTGAAAGAAAGAAGGCAGATTGGCAATGAAAGAAGTGGCAAATTCTTCATGCAGTGGATATCAGCTCAGAGAACTAGAGGTAAACTAACCCTGTTTATCTTCCATCCTTCATGTAAATACACTAAAGATTTCTTAATTCGTAATGACAATTACATTTCTTAATGACCATCAGGAATACATAACATAGATCCCTAATAAAAATGTGTGTTGCTAATGACCAGAAAGGATATATTCACACTGCGGTATGTTGTATGGGTAATTATAAGGAACATTCTTTGTGGGCTTAACACTCCAGGTCCAATTTGCATTACTATATGCTGGTGATACTCAATGCATCATTAATACTTTTACAGTCTTACTACTGTTTATATAATATTTAGAGGCTACAGACAGAAGAAGACAATATAATCAGTTACATACACTTTTACAGATGTCAGTTCTGTGGCTTATATTGTAGTTTATTTACTCAGTCATTTCACAGACTCTGACATCATTCACAGAATCTGACATACCATGAAGGAAATAACTAAAGTAAATCTGGTATTTATTATCTATAATTCACCACTGTAGATTTAATTCCCTTTCATCTGCATCTCTTAGTACTGTACTTCATTATTCGGGACAGATTATTGGACCCTATTCTGAGTGGGTTTTTTCTGCACTAAGAGCAAGAAAAAGGCAAAAGCTGACCAAAGGGGACCACTGAGAATTGTCCTTAAAAGTCATTTCTAGATCAACCACTCCCACATTATGCTTTTGCACATGGAGGAAGTAAGAAGAATGTGCCCAAGGCAATCCTCTCTTACCTTTCCCCACTTCTTTTTCTCACTTCCCCTACCTTTTGGCTTCAACATGAGGCAGCAGGCAGGAGTGCCAGCAAGCAGCAGGTGCAGATAGTGTGGGTCAGGGAGCACAAGATATTCTGGGAACTGTAGTTCTCTAGAGTGGCAGAGGAGTTCTCTACTGCTAGGTGGAAACTTTCACCCCACTTTTTTGCCACCAAAGCCCCTGTCAAGAGGGCAAAAAAAATGCTGATTTTGGCAACAAAAAATGGGGCAGTTCTTTCCCTGGCAGCAGCAAACTACTGCCACTCTACAAAGCTACAATTCCCAGAGCACCTTGCACTCCATGACACATATTGCCTGTGTTGGCTGCTTCCTGCTGCTGAAAAGTACTGGTGGATTGAGGGATGGGAGGGTAAGGCACCTCTTTCCCATCCTTCTGTAATCCCTCCCCTTACGTGGTGCCTGGGGCACATGATTTATTTATCCACCCCGCGTTACAGTACTGACCATATAAGCATGTATAGAGCTGTGAGGATATGTACTTTCCAGGACAAATAAAATCTTTGCCTCTGTTCCCTGCCCATCAACAAAGGCACCTTTTGTGGTGGTTTTTTTTTGGACCAGAAAACTTATCTATTATGAATAATACTGAACCAACCAATTAATGTCATGCAAGCCACTGAATAAATTACCAGGTAGTAACAATTTTTGGTCATTGCCAGTTTGAACTGGATTTACCTAGAGAGAAAAAGATTCTTGTCTTTGATTAATCCTTGGCTCCATCTTACCTGAAATAAGGTTTTTGGTGAAAACTTTGGCAAATAAGAGGGAGCTATCCAATAGAGGTCATGGAGGAATACTTTTTATCATAACGATCTACAGGTGAATCTATATGACAGTGTGGTTATATTTGACTAGGCATAGAGGGGCATTCTTAAATATAGCTTGATTTGACTGGGCATAAAGATACTGGAGATTTAAAATAGAATTAAATTGTGTATTGACAATTAAGAGGGACCAAATCTGATGTAAGCAATGAGGGCTAAGTTCTGCCACCCTTACCCACAATGATAAGAACTCAGGTCTATGGCATTTCTAGGGAAATGAAGGAAAGCATTCAGAGAGGAAGATCTACTTAGTGTAGCTAAGAGTGGCCATTACAGTTTTGTCACTGGGTTAATGAGCCTTTTCTTCATGACATTTTAATTGGTTTCTCCTTAACACATTTGGACCTGCACATTCAATCAAGGGATCAAATGAGAAATGAAAGAAACAATGAATTAATTTCCTTTCATTCAACTCAAAGGCCATTATTTATAGCAGGCAATTTTGTCCTTGTCCTTCCAGGCACGTTTCTGGTAAGGTAGGCCCATATGTGGTATGTTGTCATGCTGTGATACTCTTATTACACATAACACTCCCCAGGTACACTTGTTTTTCATTTTGTGCCACTAACATTTTTAGTGAGTACAAGGCAGTTTTTCTTTTTTTAATTAGAGTGTGTTTTAATTAGGGTTCCTGAACAGCCACTCTAATTAAAATGGTTCACTGTCACGTGTATTAAGCCCCCGCACATTTAAAAATGGCCATGGGACGTTTAATCTAAAACCTATTTGATGAGATGATTCTGGAGCTTGCTAATTAGAACCCGGAGAAGATTCAATTAATCAAGTTTGCTCCGATGTATTCTAATTAGAATGCGAATGAGCACGTGTATAGGCATCCTAAGATTTTAGTAGTACAGTCTATGAAAAATGGTTTGCTACTTGCTCCCATTCATCTGTATTTGCCTGTTAAATGAAGGAAGGTAAATACAGAGAGTCTGCATTCAAAGTAATGATGATTGGGTTGTTTGACAATTCCACAACACTAAGGTACAGAGTTACAGAAGGAGTTCTTTACATGGCATTTCTCAAGCAAGGCATTTTCAGGTCCTTACAAATATAGATGAAACAACTTAAACATTGAAGATTAAAGATCACCTCTGGGCTTCCATACATTTAGGATCAACCAATTTTTCAGTGTTTTGGTTTCCTGTATTTTGTCTTTTATAGCAGGGGCTGTCAACTGGAGGTATGCATACCCCCAAGGGTACTTGAGAAGGCCCTGGGGGTACATGCGGGCAGGCGGGGACAGAGCACCGCCACGCACCATCCTGTGCTGCTGCACTTCCACCGCCTGCCTGGCCAGACACGGGGGGGACAGGGGAAGCTGCTGCCACTCCATGTTTGGCCACATGTCACAGGCCCGCCCCCCCCTCCTGGCGCGCTCCACGTCCAGCCGCTGGGGGTACACTGATCCAAAAAGGTTGAAACCCCCTGTTTTATAGTGCTATACCCTATGCAGGAAACTGTGGTTACCTTTCTAATACAGGAAAATGTTGAATTTCTGAATAATTCATATCATTATTTTCCAGATAATGAAACATCACAGTACACAGTAGTGAAAACTGTACTTTAATTATTGCACTGTACAGCAAACACTAAAAAACCCCAAGAAATAAATCTATGGTACCATATAATATGTGAAAATCTCAGAGCACTGACAAACAAAACCCATCTGATGGCCTATGGTTTTGTTAATACAAAACCTTGTATTCAATTGACTTTATATATTTTTAAATACTCCAGTTTTGTTAGGCTCATTCCAAGCTTTGAATTTTTTTGAAATAAGAAACAAAAATTGTATTGTCAAATACACAGTAAACACTTTTGACCAGATAACTCACTGACTTGTACTTCTTGCAACTGTGTTGGCTTTAATGAGTCTTCGCACAGTGCAAGCCCATTCAGAATGTTTCCTGTTATATAAAACACATATAGAGTCAGATTAAAAACTGCTGTAAATAATCCAATTTTGGCTTTGTTAAAAATCACTGAAGAGACAGGTATGATTGGGTATGGCAAAGGGACCAGAAGATGCGGTCAGGCATCCAAGGTGTGTATGGTTAGTGTAGCAGGATCAAGCACCAGAGGTGGTTGAGATGCCCCCCTGGTGGCTGCATGACTCCTGCTCTGCTCTGACTTCCTCCCTTTTTTGCCTTCTTTCCTGTCACACCTTGTTGATATTATTTGATCAGAAGAAAGGGAGGCTGCTGTGAGCCTTTGTCTATTATCAGTCCTTCCTGATCCCATTAATCTTCATTCTGCCATGAACGCTAGGTGGACCCTCATGACCCATGCCCCCGGGACACCAATCAACTTAAGGGCTAATTTTGTGGCCTTCTTATGCCCCTACAGCCATGCCCATGCCTCTCAGATGTTACTCTATATGCCATTCTGTCCCTTGCAGATGGCTTAGTCCTCTTATTTTTAGAGGGTTGCCATCTCAGGTGGCATTATGCAGGGCTGCTCTGGCTGCAGGCACAGCTCATTTGCTCTGCCTGAGCACTGGGCTGGCACCACTCCCTCAGCTGTCACTGACCTGAGTGACAGCCTCTGATCCCAGCCCCATGCTCAGCCTCTCTGCAGGGGAGGTGAGTGAAGGGGGGTTTCTATCCCCACTGCCACTCTGGCATAGCCTGGCCAGGGGAGCTATGGGGGAAGGAGGCCAGGGTCTCTCTCTCCCAGCAGCCACTGACAAAGTGGCCCCTCTCCCCAGACCTGTCCACCTACCAGCTCACAACTGTCAGCAGTGGCTGGGGTGGGGGAAGGGGAAGGAAGGGAGCCTCTGCTGCAAGGGCTCTCCCACAGCTTGCTGGCTTGGCAGTTGTGGGGGAGTAGTGAGCCACATCTGTGTGGCATGGGGGCACCCCCCAACAAGTTGCAGTTCCCAGTGCAGCAAAAAGCCAGAGCAGCCCCACATTGCATGCTTCTGGCTGCGGCTGCCTGGGGGCGAGGAGGTGGGCAGAGCCCCCCTGCCACAAGAGCTTCCCCCACAGCTTTCTGGATTTGTGTGCAGGGGAGGGAGGTCAGGCCAGATCTGTGTGGCAGAGGGGCTCTGTTCACTTCCCCCACTGCTTGAATGACCTGGCAGCTCCAGCCAAAATATGCAGAGCAGGGTTGCTATGGCTGTTCACTGCACCAGGAACTGCAGCTTGGAGGGGAAGGAACCCCCCTTCTGTGAGGACCCCCCACAGCTTACTGGCTCAGGGTTCAGAGGGGTGGCCTGGGTCTGTGTGGCATGGGGCTCTCTCCCCTCCCTCCTGCCCCCGGCCCCAGTACTAGCTGTCATTCTCAAGGTGTGGGTGGGGGAGGATTGGTGGAGGAGGGAGCCCCCCTGCTGTGGGGACATGGTCTGCCCCCCACAAAACTCCAGCTAGCAAGATATTGGGGGCTCTCACAGCAGGAAGGCTCTGTTTCACTGCCCCCCCCCCCCCCAGCCACTGCTGACTTTTGCCAGCTAGCAGGAAGGCATGGCTAGTAAGGGGCACTCTGGCAGGCAGGCACCAGGTCCCCTCCCCACCCCCCAAGAGCACATCTGTTCCATTGGAACATGCTGTAGGTCAGGGGTTTTCAACCTTTCTGGATCAGTGTACCCCCAGTGGCCAGACACAGAGCAGGGGGAGGGTGTGGGGGGGTGCAGCCAAACAAAAAGCGGCAACAGCTGCCATGTGCAAGCTTCCCCCATCCCCCACGTCTGGCTGGGCAGGCGGCGCCTGCATAGCTGCATGGGATGGTCCCTGCCTGCCCACACATACCCCCTAGGGCCTTTTCAAGTACCCCCAGGGGTACACGTACCCCCGGTTGACAACCCCTGCTTTAACTTATAGCATTTTAAGTAAAGTGCATAGCTAGAGTGCTTTCCTCCAGGGGCTTTTTGAATGTCTGTACTTAGCCAATGTGACGGGCTAGCTGGTAGTGACTTAGCTCAGGGGTTTTGAAGGGGTAAAAGATGATTGGAGGACTTGGGATTCCCTTTCCTCACCAATCTGGTAATGATTTGGCCCATGGGTTTTGAAGGGGTAAAAGATGATTGGAGGACTTGGGATTCTCTTTCCTCACCAATCAGGCCCCAGAGACTCACCCTCCATGTCTCCTAATTGGCCCCTTGGGTCACCTGGAGGGGAATAAAAGGGGCAGCACGGCTGACTTAGGAGAGACGAGAGAGGGACCACAAGGAAGGAGCTTTAAGGAGCTGGCAAGAGCTGAGCCAGAGGGGCAAAAGCAGTTGCCCCAGAAGAGCCTGAAGGAGTGGGACCTGCAGGCAGCACTGGGGTCCTCAGCAGTGCAGCATGCGGCTGGCAGGAGAGGCTCCCCACTGGGCTTCAGGATCAGAGAGGGTACGGCCAGCAGGAGAGGTTTCCCAGCTCCAGCAAGGATCTGAGCAGCGACCTTAGAGGTTCCCAGCTCTGCTTCCAGCTCCTCCAATAAGAGGCTAGGGAGCTCAATGTGAGGCTGGGGCTCCTGGATGGTCAAGACCCTTAGCAGTTTGGTAGTGTACTGGTGGCTGTGTGGTAGAGTTTCTGACCACAGTGTGGGAGATATGAGTTCAAGTCTTAGATGGGGTGACTTGGGGTAAATGAAGTAGCAAGGAGAAATTCTTGTTGTAGTGGAGAGGGGTCATTGTGTCACTCCTTTCTCCCCCCTCCTAGGCCCTATGTTCCTGTTAATGCATGATAGAGTTATTTAACATTTTGTATTCAGTATTGTTTGTTCTGCTGTTTGTGTTTTACATTTTGGTTAACCCTGTCTTTTGTCAACTGGATGAATATGTCTATGATTGTAAGTGTCTAACCTTTGTTGAATCCTACCCCTCAGGGTGTTGTAGTGTCCCCTATATCCCCTGGTTTATACTGGTTATGTTCCCAGTACTGTTCTCTCATTAAAAGGTATGTGGTTAAGTCCCCATTGGTGGTCTGGCTCTGCTGTATAGGGGGAGGTGAGTCCCTACACCTCCCACAGCACTTGTGCGCCTGCTTTGATCCCTTCAATTGGAGAGGGGGTACCTCTTGGAGTACCGCCCAGGTTACACCTGTGTGCCTAAGTAGGAAACCTGATTGACTTTCACTCCAACCTGAAACTGTAGTACTCTTTAATTTAAGAGAGGTTGAATTTCAGCCCCTGTGCAGAAGGCTAGCACCTAAGCCTGCTTAAGACTTTGCTGTAGGACTCAAATAGGACTTAACCAGTGCATAGGTCTTGTGTTGAGGGTCAGTTTCACATCCACAGGGCTTTCTTTAATCCGTTTAAAGGAAGAAGTAATACAGTTGCCTAATAAGAATATTATTACACCTTGTAAACACACTAGGAGAGAATTATGACTGTTTTCACTGTTTAGGCAGAATTTGGCTCAGAAAATATCATCTAATACAAACTCGACTTGTATAAAAGGTATTGTTGCAGAGTGTCTTGCCATAATGAAGGTGTTCATATATATTCCCCTTTCTCAGGAGCCTCTTTTTTTATTCAAATAATTTTCTTTATGCTAAAACATAATGAACACAGGTTTAAACCAAGAAATCATTTTTTTTTGTAGTTTGAGAAAAGACTCTGTGAGTTAGACTGTATAGTCAAAGGGATGGGCATTAAAAAGACTTAAAATTTTTTTTTCAGTGCAGTCTCCTTTAAATATGTTGTTCTGAGTTGGGGTTTTCCTTGCATCTTTTTAAAAATCAGCTGGCTTTTACCCTTTGTTCTCCTGTTGAATATTCAAAGGGTTCCAGCAAAGGAGGTACTAAGGTCCTAGATGGATATAACATTTGAAGCACTTGAGATGCCTTTGAAATGCTTCAAAGGGTGAATAGACAGACATATACACCCTTTGAAGCTCCAAAAAATGCAGAAACGTTCCAAAAATAACCCTGTAGGAAACAACTATTTATTTAGAAGCACTTCAAAATGAGGCGTTTTCTGTTAACCCATTCTATGAAGTACAGTGGGGCAGACTTGGTCCTCCAGCATCCCAGTATTCCCCATTCCTTCACCTCCACAGAGGGAGCGAGGAGAGTGGGGCAGACTGTCAATGAGTGCTCTCCTGTGCACTTGTCTCCACTCTCCTCTACTCCCTCTGGTAGAACCAGGAGACTGGAGGCCCTGCACCCTGCTCTGCCTGTCCTCATTCGGAGAGAAGGGTGCTCCAAGGGCATGGAGGTGGAGAACACAGGAGAGTACTCATAGACAGCTGGCCCCATTGTTCACTGATAGTCTGCTTTTTCTCACCCCTACCTGGTTGAGGGGGGAGGATGCCAAAGGATGCAGCAGCCCTTCATCAAGCCCTGTGGCTGGAGAGCATGCACCTGCATGTAGCTATGGTGATTTTGAAGCAGCGCAGGTGGGTTTTATGTCTGAAGTGCTCTATTTTTGTAGTGCTGCATACTGTTGTGCTTTAGTTGTGTTACATCTGTCTCTATCCCAACTGTGAAAAGCAAGGCTTTTTTTTTTGTTTATATCCCAGTTGGGAAGATGTTAGACAAGCTTTTGGGCATAAATTGCCCCTCTTCCAGCACAAGCTTTCAGGCACAAAGTACCCTTCTGACCTGGAGAAGGGCATTTTGTTCCAGAAACTTGTTTCACATCTCTTCTAAGCAGGTGAGTTCCAGAGGGTGCGGCATCATGGTCACATCCCCCTTTGGCTGTGCCATGCTTGAGCATTTGGTGCAGAGTCTGGCTGGAGCTTCTGCTTTCATGGGGCTCCCAAACAGGGGTGATCATTGTGGCTGCCGTTCATCCCTTCCTTTCTCCTGCTGCTGAATTCATTAGGGATGGGGCGGGAGGGGAAGGGAGAACAGCAGCAGTGCTCATGGACTCCAGAGCCACACAAAAGCAAAATCCTTGCTTTTCACATACTTCTTAGACCATTGCAACACTCCAGCTGTACCCAAACTCTCTGATTATACAGGGGGAGAATGCCCTGATTACACACAGTGTGCTGGCAAAAGTAAAGAAACTGAAAAATACAGAGAAAAATGGTTTTCTAACTTCTTTTAGCTACATATTCAAAGGAATAATTTCTACAGTAGATGAAAAAATCCAGACAGAAACATGATTTCAGAGTTGGCTGTGTGAGGGTGTCAGGGGCTGAGACTGCATGAATCAGTTGAAGTTCTCAGAGCCCTTGTATCTGAGGCCTTTGAAACTGTTAAAGCAAGGAGTAGAAAGGCCCTTGGTATCTATTTTGCAGTGCCTGATACAATTTGGAACTTAATGTCAGATATCCTGTGCTGCTTCTCCCCTAGAAAGCTTTTTTGGGCACAGGCTCTCTCCCAAAGGCCACCACTATATTATCTTTGGCTCTCTCTGCAGCTACTCTTCTGCCACTAGAGGCTTTGCCTGAAAAAACACATCCCATTGGCTGGAGAAACAGCTATTCATGCCCTCTGTTGCATACCCCATCATCTGATAGAGCAACACTCAATATTGATATGAAACTTCAAACCTAGGAAGTAGATTAAACACTATCTCTCATGCCCATCTTTAAGCCATACAGATTCCCCACCTGTGTTATGTCACTGAAACTTTGATTCCCTTAATTTTTCTTTTGTGCAGGCACACAGCATGTATCAAATGTTAAAAGCCCTTTTCAGTGTTTTCAATTGTATATAGTTTGCTGGTTATGGATGTGCCAAGGTGACTATGCAGTAGAAGTTAGAATGCAGGATCTTTGTGGTTCCTCAAAATGGAATCTGTCATAGGAAGTCTGTTTTTTATATACATAATACATATGCGGTACTGATTTTTTTAGCAACTTCCCAGTTGTACTGCAGTAACATACTCATTTTCTTTTTGTCTTTCCGGGACATCCAAATTAAGAAAATACTGACACACCACAGGAGATACACTCTCCAATATGCAGGTGAAATATGTAATATAAGATATTTTGAAGGAATTTATACATAAATATGAGGGGCGAACTCAGGTCTCAAGTTAAGTGATTTCCCCCCTCAAGTTAATTTTCCCCATAAATTCAGAACTCCCCCTAAAGCTCAGGGATGATCTTTAACCAATAGCCATGATCCAAGTGCTTCTCTCCAGATGTGTCCTGTCCCTGTAATGAATTGAACCACAAATCTAGATCCAAGCAGCTCTAACCATTGCAAATACTCTAATCTCAATCCAGAGCCAAACTCTGAGTTTTAGGTTCAGTTGTACCAAAGATGGCCACCCTGCTATTCTCTAACTAACTACATGTATCTGGAATATTTTTCAATTGTACTGATCACATAAATAAATGATTACCCACTTGCCACGTACAGCATGTCAGTGGCATAGCAAATTAATCTTGTCTTGCTCCTTAGTTGCATTTTGCAGTGCTGATCTGAATGAGAACTGTCACATCTTCCTTCAGTAATATATTCTGTGACCTCTTTTCTCACTTACTGAAGTTGTTCAAGGATAAGAGAACAAAGAAAAGGCTTAGGGTCATTAATAATTTTTACCCAGTCAATGATTCAGAAGAAAAAAACATGAAATAATAATCTGTGCTAATAAGTACAATCATGAAAGTGCCTTGTGATAAGAATCTGTAAATTAATATATTGCTTGCTAGTTCAATGCAGGTTTATGTTTTTTGACAAAATAAAACCCCCAAAGAGAAGGAACACTATTTAGAGTGAAATCAAACTTGAACCACCAGCACAATACATTTGCCCTTTAGAGATGTGATTTAAGTTGGGGTCAAATAAAATTATGTTGGAACTGGCGATCCTTAGAGTTGCTTACTGCAAGTGGTAAAATGGAGGTTATATTTGATTTTAGTATAGGTTCTATCATACTGAGATAATTTTGTTTGAAAAATATTAGTTTATGATCTGTATATAGAAGGTAGGGCAGGGTGGCACCTTAGGTGCATCCAGATGAGCACATATATGTGGTAATTAGCAGCACAGCAGGGGTTTTTTTGACACTGGGAGATTCTGATCAGCCATTTCTGAAGCTGTCTGTAGCCATACACCTGTGTTTGGTCATGGCTATAAACTGCTTTCTGTGGTCAGATCGAGCAAAACTTGCCACTTCTATCTGCACCCACAGTTTCTTTCTTGTGGCTGAAGTTTTAAGAAAATATATCTGAATGGCTGCAAATAAAAAGGCAGAGGGGGCCTTTGCTCTTCATTTGTTTCTGTATAGCAACATGGAAAAATGTATATCTATAATTGAGAGTCAAGGAAAAACTTTTTTTTTCTGTCATAAGCCAACCCTCAGACTTGTGGTAATTAGAACCATGGAGATCTTGCTTCATGAAGAACAGAATAATTTAATATAAAAGCAAATAAATTATATCTCCTGCACATTATTTACTGGTCTTCTTGATCCACATCTTGCATGTTGCATTCTAATGTTTTTGTGCTCTTGTCCAGAGTAATGCTATTATTTAAAATAAATAAAATAATAATAGCCAAAGTAATGATTTTTAAATGGCAAGTATAATAACAAACATGTAACTAAGAAGGTCTCTTTTCTCTGAGTTGCAGTGCAAACATAATTTAGGTTTATGTTACATGAACAGAGCATGTTATTTTTTGTTTGGTACCATCCCAGCACTTTGCTAATCTATATTCAGGTGGAGCCCTCTTGTGTGTGCTAGAGTTCACTACAACTTTTCTAATTTTCTAATTAAAGCAGATGTTTCAACTCATACTTTAGATTCATAATTTTAATTCCAGAAGGGACTGTTATAATTATCTGCTCTCTGTTTTTAAAAACACAAGCCATCGATTTTCATGTGATAATTCCTGCAATAACCCTGTAATTTCTGGTTGACCTAGAGACTACATTTTTCAAAGTTACCCACCCAGTCTTGATTTAAACTAAGCTGCTAGTCACCGAGGATCTAGCACACTCCTAATTTTCTTATTCCAGTAATCAGTTACCTTCGCTGTAAGAAACATTTGCTTAATTTTCAGTAAGAATTTGTCGCAGCAGGGATACTCTTAAACATGATTTGATCACTGCTTCCATTTGCATGTATCAACAGAAATGATCTAGTTAAGCTGCACTGGGGCCATCCAAGACTGATCTTTGTGCTATGCTTGCGGTAAGCTGCTAGGAAGGCCCATGGCACAGCTTCATTGCCACATTTTCAGGTTTAGTGTGTGTGAGCAGAAACAGATGGGTGGGCCACATTTCGAACATCCATGCCAGGATTCATAGGGGATGTGGTGCAGACATACCTAGATGCTGTATTTAGGTCACATAAGAGATCTAGAGCAACTGGAACTACCTTTGGGTTACGAGAAGGTCAGTTTGCAAATAACTGGGCACTTTGCATTGTAGCCTTTAGATCCTGGATCAATATATTACATTAGTAAAATAATAAGTTATTTGAATTTTCATTCTAAAATAGTGGGAATCACCTCTGTAGGGAGACTCTTCACAAGGCTTGCATGCCATTTAAGTCCTACTTGTAGAACATAGTGGGACTGCTGCAGTCTGTCATTTCCTGTAAAACAGTAAATTCTGGGGGGATATTTGGGGAGCCTACTGTTGTTTTCTGTGTGTGGGTTATCTATTATTGTAAACCACTCCAAGCCTTTTGGATAAGGCAGGATATACATCTAAAATAAAATAAACAAACTAGGATGGTACCCTATTTTCTTTCTGTACTACTTCTCTCTGGATGTTTTTAGGTAGCTGTGATACACCAATCTGCACACAACAACAAAAAATTTAAATCTCCTAAAGGTAGGGTTTTTCAAAAGCATGTAAGTGACTTAGGAACAAAAGTTCATTGAAAATCGTGCTTCTAAATTTAGGTACAGAGGTTACACATCATTCAGATTAAGTGATCAGAAATCAAACCAAACCTGTAACCATACAGAAATTCAGAGCGTATGAACTAGCCTAAATATGGCAGAACTGAGTCTAAGATCGTCCTGGATCAATGTGCACTCAAACTTACTTAGATTTGGCTAGTCTGGTGCATAGAACTTCTGCTCCAGCACCCCTATCAATTCATATTAGTTTGCTGTCTGCTGGTATCCCAGGTGCCTTTCTGCCCTCCCATCCAAATACCTCCACTTGCAGGAAGGCACACTAGCTTTGGCGGCTGTTCTGGCTAAGCACCTGGCTGGTCCCAACCCCAAGCTTTCACAGAGCAGAACAAGGAAAGCCTCTGCCCCCAGCACTGCCGCCTGCCTACAGCCAGCTGTCAGCCGTAGCCAGGCAGCTGGGGAAGGGGGGGAAACAGGCTTCTGCTGCATGGGGCTTGGCTGTTGGCTCCACTCTGAAGTCTCTGACAACTTGGGTAGCCTTTTGGGAGGTGTGCAGGAGTGTGCCCAACCTGCTGGCTTCAGCCAGTGCAGGCAGCCTGCATGCCCCTTCCCCACCCACCTCAAAGGCAAATGTGTGGGTTTTTTTTCTCCCAAACTAACCTATGCTCCTTAGGGAAACCCACAGAAGTTAGCTCGATTCCACTTCAGGCTTTTTAAATGTCAATATTTAGCCTAAGTCATTTAGGTGCATTTGAGAAGCAAACCCTTAATCTACAGCATCCGGACTTTGTAGGCATATAAGGAAATGTGGGGGGTTTTTAGAATTATGGGAATATTTAGCTACACATCTACCCATTGACTTGGTTTGAAGCCATATAGCCATATCTCTTCATGCTTTGAAAATATGGGGTTATTGTTACAATTAGATAAGGCATTGCTAGGATCCCATGACAAATGGAGTAGTAACAAATAAAGATAAATCAGTATTGGAGTGGTTTGCCAGCCCCAGTGGTTAGTAAATGGAGCCCTTACAGAATAGACAGTGTAACTCTGAGGTGATACATTGCGGGTATTAACCACTAAAACACATTGATGTCACTCAAAAATCCGGATCTCATAAGGAAAACAAATTCACTAACCAAAGCAATCATAAAATAGAACCACAATTAAATTACAGTGTGGAAATATGCACATTATCTGCAGTTGGAACACAAAGAAAAGCTGTTTTTCTGCAAAACAGACAGATATTTTCAATAGTGGAACCTAAAAGCCATTCTTCCTTGAGGTCCTAAACTCAAGTCAAGGTGTACAGCTGCGAGAAGTGCATACATAGGTGTATGTTAAGGAAGCATTTTCCAGCCCAGGGCTGGGGTCCCTGGGGCGGGGGGTGCCAGGTTAATCCTGGGGAGTATCAAGCACAGGAGAAGGTAGTGGAAGTGAGGAAAGTGGCATGAACTCAGACACTGCTTATTTCCTTCCCCCAACTGTAATTACTTTCCTGGAGCTGCTGATAGATCAATTGGTGATTCTTAAAATTCTTTCCTTCCTATTCTTGCTCCAGCCAGGGAAGGGGAAGGGGAAGGGTCAAATGTTTACATCATGAATATAAGTTTTTTGTTCTCTTCCTGTGGCTCTCAACCCCTTCGTAAAGACAAATGTAGTTCAGCCCAGTGATACAATCAGGAAATCCCACCCCTTCACTCTAAGCAACATGAACTAGAATGAGAGAAGGTAGAGAAGGGACCATGGCTCAAGCATGAGAACAAAAACAAAAATAGGAAGGGTGGGGAGAGAGGAGGGGGGGAAAAAATGACTTGAAAGGGACGAAAAGCAGAGAGTTAGTATGCTTAGCCATGGTGTGAGGCTGATAGGTATGGGAAACATCTATCAGTCTATAAGATCCCACCAAAAAAGAATGGTTGGCAAACACCATCTTGTATTATCCTTCCTCTTCTGCATAACAATTTGTTTCTCCCATCAGTAATTAATGGCAGGGATGCTCCTCTGGGCATAGAGAGGAATTAGACACTATAGCACAGGGGTACTTGTCTATTGTGGAGTGGTGTTCAGAAGGAAAAGGTATTGATATTTTTCAGCTAAAAAGAACAAATTTAATGGAATTAGGAGTCAGTGCATTCCTGTACTACACAAGATTAAGTCAATGAGATTTATTGACTTAACAACAGCCTATTGGGGCCTAACACCAGCTAAACAATATTCCTTTTGATTTTGAACATGGAGAATATTATGTTTTAAAGGGGAACTTTAATTAATCTGGTTTAGTGTTTTGCTAGGGTTTCCAGATAAGAAAATGAGGTTAAATGACATAACAGTATGTTTAACACAGTGCCTTGTTTATGATGGCTGTAATATTTTTTGGCAGGCTTAACTTAAATGCTGCAATGTGGATATTTCCAAACAGTTTGACTGCTTATCTGGGATTGGCACAAAAGCATCTGATTGGGCCTGCCAGATTACTCTCACACAGTATTTAACATTTCCATTACTGAAAAAACCACCAGCGGGTTTTCTTCTTCATGCACACTGGTAATCACTCATGTGTTCAAACTATAATACCCAGCTTGTTATTTCATCAGGATAAGCCAGACAGAAAGGAAAGGAGGATTATTTAAAAATCTGTCATTATAAATAGTCAATTTTATATGACACACGTAAAATATAAAATTTTAGCTGTGCCAAAGGCAAAAAATGTGGCTAAGAAGGTGCTACAGCAAAAAAACAAAAACAAAACCAACCCTGCCGTGTGTTTGTTAAAGCCTTATCTCTAGCTCAAAAGGTATTTCTAGATTGTCACTATTTATTTATTCTGTATAATTCAAGTAGGTTATACTGCTTTATTTGTTGGTCATCACCCCAATGAAGTGCTTATGTTTATGGTAGTCAGAGCAGATAAATTCCTGAGGGCCCAAGCTTTCAAATTCCTGCATATTGTTAATACATCCTTGTGCCTTGGCTAGCAGCAGGTGTCTTTGTTATCAAAAATGGATCCCTAAGTACACTAAAAAGAGTTTTCATTTCAAACAACCCAAACTGTAAGCCCTTGGAGTCCACACATATGGAATAGTCCTAATGGCAACTGGTGTAGGCTCAGTACTTTTCTGGGAGCAAGCAGGCATCCCTGAGTGATGGCACTTAATTTTTCCTTTAAAATATTTCTGCAACTTGGAAGTCTCTATCAAGCCTGGAAATTAGTTATGTGTCTGTGGCTTCTGTAAAAAAAATGGCTAGCCCCATTTGTTAGCTGTTTGATCTGATGCCCATTTGTTCCACTCTTTCTCTACAAAACTTTTAGGTGGCAGCAGCAGCATCCTGTGCCACCCTGGGTGACAGGGCAGAAGCACTACTCTCCATTAGGAGTAGTTTAGGCCTAAAAGCCATGTGTCACCTTCTGCTGCCCTCAGTGCTCTCTCAGTGGAGGGAGATAAACAACCTTAGTCTGAGCAACCACTATTTAGCATTACTTATTTCAATAGTGTCTTTAGGCCCCTGCTGAGACTGGGCCCCATTGTACCAGTGACTCTACAAACACAACAGAAAAGATAGTTTTACTTCAGAAGAGCGTACAGTTTGGACAGGATTAAGGAAGTGTTATGATCACAGTTTTGGTGAAAGGGAGATAAGGCACAGAGAAGTAACTTTGATGAAGGTCTTTATCAAGGTCACATGGAAATTCTTTGTCAAAGTTGGGACTTGAACCTATATCTCCTAAGCCCTTGCCCAGGGCAGCAAGATTGTCCATGGGAATTTTTCTGTTGACAGTCTCTCCCATGGTTGTAGGAAAGTGACCCAGAACACCCAATGCAGCCCTGTTTGTCCACGTTTTTCAAATTGTCCTTGATGAAAGTCCCTTAAATAGAGTTTGACACTGGAATGAGAAAGATGGGCCCATACATTGGAACGCCAAGTATGAATGCCAATCCCTGCTCCTCACCAAGCTGTAGGAAAGTTGATATGCCCAAGTGAATCCAAATATTATGGCTCAGATCCAAGTCTAGTAAGATGTAAACACTTTTACAGCTGTCCTTCTTTCATACAGAGGGACAAGGGTTTTTTTTGCAGTTTTGATAAAAGATGAAACATTTAAATAGCTGGATTTAATCAGTATATTCCAGAGAAGTGTCCTGCCCAGTGGAGACTCCAGATGTTTCAGGAGTCTAGAAAACCTTCATTCACTTCAGTAATACTTGCTATACAGACATACTCTATTGTAGATGATGTAAAATGTATTAGCTCAAACTACTGGAATAATATGATCAAATCCTCTTCTATATTTTTTGTTTCAGCAGTACACATGCAAGTGTACATTAGCAAGTTTTAATACTGATAAAAGGCTGCAGGATGTTTCTGATGTTTGGACTCAGAGCAAGAAGACCAAGTCTTACTGTGCCTAGCCAGCACCCTACCTATACTTTTGGTGGCCCCTGGCAAACTTTTAGTATCAGGGCCCCCCTTCACCAGAGATAATGATAAAAATAATAATAAAAATTACCATTTTCAGGGCCCCTTTCTGTCCGGCACCCAGGTGGCTGCCCAGTTCACCCATGCCTGTGTCCAGCCCTGAGCATAGTGCCGAATTTAGTTACTCAGTTGAATTCAAGAATCATTGTTTTGCACTGGAAGGCCACAACAGGATATGTAGTGGGACTACTTTTCCAAAAGGTCACATGAAAATCCGGTGTCAAGGTGGGATATTTTTCCTAAAAACTATGGAAGTATGAGACAGTTGCATCGCTGTTTCTGATTGCATTTTAATATTAAAAGCTTTAAATGCCTGCTGCATGCAGAATTTGGTCTGATGTACACATATACTGTATGTGTAGTTATGCTGTTTTATGTAAACAACAGTTAAGAGAAAGCATAATGGTTACTTTCACTAAGTCACTGGTAATTGTAAGCATTTTGTACTCCACTGTAGTTTCTAAACTGCACATTACACACAGAGAAAAAAGCCTGTTTCAGTTACCTAATTAATGTATGATGTCATAGGATGGAAATTATGTTATGTTAAAATGTATGCTTAAAAACAAATTAGCTCTGAAAGTGAATTATGATAAGGGATTAAAGGTTCTATCTCAAGGGAATGCTGCAGAGACTAATTGGTACAGCTGAGTCATTTGAGCAGTTGACAAGTGAAATAAGCACAAACCAAGCTGTTTTCATTGTTGTGACAAATATGCATGCTTTGAGAATGCACTTAACTGTGGAATGTGCTGAAAAAGACACACATATAGGCTGAAATATAAAATATTATCTTTTTCCCCCCCTAAAACCTAGAGTCAGAAGAGGATTCTATGGAGGCTTCTGTCCAGGGCTTCTTGATTCAGAAGCATACAGCTAAGTGACAGAGTAGCTGCTGGGGGTTGTCTGACTAAATTATGTTGCAGAATGTCAGATGGACCAGTGCTGGCAAAATTTAAGCTAAAAACAGGGAATCTGTTATCATTCCTCTGAAAATCTTGCATGAGCAATACAAGACTGTGCAGCTGATGAGGTACACAATGGAAAGTGTGGAAACTCCCTGATTTTAATGGATTGGGCTTTTGGAGAGGAAACTTCAGGCTTCTGTTTCCTCAATCCCCCTTTTATGGATACCGAGCAGGCAATGGCATCTGGAAGAACCATTCATTGTGCAGTTTGGCAACCTTGTAGAATAGTGGAAACAAACACTTGGGCTTCCTAAACTGGCAAAAATTGTGTTGATTTTTCCTGCATCTGTTCCAGAAGCCATTTCAGGCACTACTCATTTTGAGCGTATGGTGACAGTTTGAAGGCAAGGTCTGTGTCAACTTCTAAATTCCATTTTGGGTATAGTTCATACTTCATTTTCCATGTAACGTGTAGTGTGGCTTTGAGAATTCATTGTTTTGGCAGGAACCTGAGAATTTATGGAAAAATTGTATCTGGGACGATGTGAGAGAGCAATTAGGGCCATTCACTTTGAATAGCTGAATACCTTAGTGGAACCAGGAGTTTCCCATCAGCAAGGTCATTGACAGACTCAAGGCCACTTTGCTCTAGAACCCAAGGGTGGGAAAGAAGGGTTAAGAAAGAATGGTACTTGGAAATTTCCTAGTGGAAATACTGGGACAGAAAATATGTCAGAGATCTTTTAAAAAATGGTATGTGCTCTGGACCAGTGTTTTTCAAATTTTTTTGGCCATGTACCCCTTTACCTGCAAAATATTGCTCCTCATACCCCGTAGGCCTGATACATTTCTGCATATTCATTTTTTAGGAAGAGGTGTCAACACCAACATCAAATGAGGCACCACCATTACTCACTGCATGTTGACCAATCAGAAGCTCTGCTGCCATTATTAAAACTTAGGTAACTACCCCTGGAGGTATGTCTTCCCCAGTTTGAGAACCATTGCTGTAGACGAACCAAGGGACTACACTGTCAGAAATAGAAGACCCAGCTGGAGCAAGTGGAGGGAGAAGACACTGACCAAACCTGAGAAATCACAAAGAGAAATGAGACTAGAGTGATTATGTCAAGGAATATGTTGTTTTGCATAGTGTTTATTTTTAAAGTAAAGTGGGTATGTTTGAGATGTTCCTTTGCCGTGTTTCTGTTTTACTGTCTCATGATCCATGATTTTCCTATCCATGAAGATAGGAAAATCAGCGCTCCCAAAGCCAAGCAGACTGGTGAAAATGTGTCTCAGCACCCAGAGGGGAAGCTCTGGCAGGTTAAGGCACTGGCTTCAATGGTTTGGTGGCTATTCTGAATGGTCCTACTGCCCAAGAATGATGTGAGACACAAGGTCTACACCTGTAGGTGCAATCTCTCATCTAGGAGACCCAGAACTAGCAACGGTGACTGTCACTACCCAGATCCAGTTGGATAAAGGACTATGTAGAATTTAGCAGCTGCTTCCAATGAGAACAGTCACATTTGGTAAGTGGGACTGAACCAACTTGTGACATGCCCATCTGGGGAAAAGAGAGAGTCAGCAAGTTCCTATATAATAGCTTCCTAAAGTTAACTATGTAGAGTCATCTGCTTCTATATTAATTTAAACAGAATGTATAAGACTATATTTACAAAATCTTCTCATTTGCAATTCTGTTACAGTAAGTATGCAAGTTTCTTCATACAATACCTTTATACTTTTAAACACATGATCATTCACAGCACTGCATCAGATGCTGTGATCTGATTCTTCCCAGATGTAAAATCTACCAAAGAGCCTTTGGGTCTATGAACTAAAAGTTACCCAGGAATATCCTATTTCATACAATGCTGTTCTTGGAAATCCTTAGCCTGGTCATTCCAGTAAAGTGTAACCAGACAGTGCACATATGTAATTTCATTTGGAATTGAATAGCTTTTTATAACCAAAGAACAGAGTAGGGCAGGAAAATATAAATTAAAAAAAATGCTTTGGGTGCTTCAGAAGTGTTCACTTAGGTTATTCTATACCTATAAAACAGTTCTGTTATTTCTCTGGTTGCTCTTAATTCACTTTCTCACCAAACACTAGCATTAGTTGAAAGGCCAAGTAATGAGGCTAGGAAGTCTAAAAACCAAACTTGTCAGCAAGGATGTGAAGAGAATTCTTGGGACATCATCTGCTACAGGATTCGTATCACCAAGTACCCCTTATACTCCCACCAGCTACCCAGTATGTAGAATCATGTTTGCAGTCTCCAGATTGGGATACAGACTCAGGGCTTTTGCTGGTCAGCAGCTGGGGTCCAGGAGAGATAATTTTCCTTTTTTCACTTCATGAATGATACTAATGGATAGGGGGGCTGTGGGGACTGTCTTTCTCTGAAACACTGGGAGGACAGCCCCCCTAAAGGAGGGGCTGGGGCATGCTGTGGCTGGTACTCAGCAAAATAAGAAATCCCTGGCTAAAGGGTCTTGATATTCCACCAGATTTGGGGATCAGGAAGAAATATTTCCTTAGGTCACATTGGCACGCACCGTGCAGTTTTTGCTTTGTCCTTTTCCTACAATCTTCTGAGCATATATTAACCAACTGCTCCCTTGTAATTGCAATGGCAGAGCATTGGCAGTGCCCTTGTCTCCTCCTATACTTAAGGATTGTTCTAGAGCAGGAGTCAGCAACCTATGGCCTGTAGGCCATATGCAGCCTGTGGAGTCTTTTGATCTGGCTCGCAGACATGGGGCTTCAGCCAGAGTTGCCAGCATGGGGAAAAGCAACGGCAGCAGGCATGGGGGAAAGTGATGGCTTTGGGCACAGGTAAAATTGATGTCAGCAGGTCTTTTCCCTGTGCAGAGAAAATGCCTGTCACTGCTTTTCTCTGGTGGACACTTTCCCCATGCTGGTGGCAGGGAAAAGCAGCAGCAGCATCTGGGTCCATCCCCACACCCTGCCTCTGACACAAAATGGGACAATCTGGCCCCCAGCCTTTTAAAACCCCTGTTTTTAAGGCAGTGGGGCCAACCTTTCTGGCAGGTTGGGGGCACAAGTCAGGCAGGTTGGGGCCACAAATCCACCCCACACTCTTCCTGAGTGCCACTTTTTCCCCCTTCTTGTGCCCAATCTGCTGATCTGCATTTTGCTTCCTGCCCTGTGCCCCTTCCCTGATCTCCTGCTCTGCCTTTTGCTTCCTGTCCCATCTGCTGCTGTGCTGTGTTCTTCCTGATCTGCCATGTGCTATGTACAGGCAGCTTGCCTGTGCCACTCGTGTGGCAGGTTGACGACCCCCGTTTTAAGGTGTGGTTGATGTTTCTCTGAAAAGTGCTTTTTAGTTGTGTGAGAGGGTCTGAAGTGGTGATTTTGGGGGATTCCTTGAATAAATGGTTGTCAGGGAACTGGATTTGATGGCTCAAAGATCTCGTCCAGTCTTATCCTCCCATCTTAGCAACTCATGCTTTGTCATAATTCACAGGTACATAATGTGAGATGCATGGATAGCGCGTGCTCTCAGCGACCGGGGGCATGGCTGTGCTGGCGGCAGCGGGAGGGAAGAGGCAGCGATGGGAGCGCAGTGGTGGTAAGCCAAGCTCCTACAGATGCTGCCAGCACTGTCGGCAGTGTGGGGGGTGGCGACCACCCATAGGTGCTGCCAACAGTGTTGGTGGCGGCCAGTGGCAATCGTGGTGAGATGGACCATTAGCTGAATGGTTTTTTTAGTGCAGTCTTCAGGACTCAAGGGGATCGGCCCTGCTCTTGCAAAAAGAAACCTCCTTCTATTCTTCTTTTGTGCTCTAGGATAGGTGATGTGATTTAGCTCTGAGTAAAATCACAAGAGTAAAATCATAGCTACAGTCACAAGAGTCAATACATATTCAGCCCAATAATAAATCTGGGTATTAAGTAATTCCTGTTATGTGGTGGCATATTTCTTGTTTTGCTGCTGACTGCAGAGGTAACTTTGGTACAAAAAAATACAACACGGGTGCATGTGTCTGTAAGAGAAATGTGGCTGTTCACTATCAATTAGTTTGGGAGTGTTTTGGTCTTGTTTTACATGCAAAGGTCTCATAGAAATTTAAAAAAAAAATGAGTGGGAAGTCCCATAGGATCATAGGTAAATGGGGCTGGAGGGGAACTCACGTGGTCAGATTGTCCAGCCTCTTGCTCCAGGCAGAGTGAGTCCTGACTAAACCATCCCAGCCAAGCGTTTGTCCAGCCTATTCCTGAAAACTTCCAGGGATGGGTCACAGTGTCATTAGGCAGCTTCACCTGCCCTGTCCCAATGCACCACCACCCTCTTTGTCGGGAAGTTCCTCTTAGTCTCCAACAAAAATTTCCTGTGCTGCTGCTTGAAGCAGTTGCTCCTAGTCCTGTCCCCTACCACAGAGGATCCCAACCCCTGGGCTGTGGGCCAGTACCAGGCTGCGAAGGGTTGGCTGCCGGATTGAGAGTCTGCAAATGACTGGCATACTGCAGAGCAGCAGCCAACCCTGAGTATAAAAAATGGTTGGCTGCTGCTTCGCAGTATGCGGATCACTGGTGATGTATATGGGGTGCCCATGGGTGCACGTGCACCCCGAACTTGGCGTCGAACCCCCTGTGAAAAGGTACTGCTGACACTGCTGGCAGCACCTGCAAGCAGTCACCGCTCCCCCCCTCGCTCCCATCGACACTGCCACTGGTGCCTGCAGCTGGTCGCCAAACTGCTGCTCGGCGCTCGCCACCCCTCCCCACCACTGCTGACAGAACTGTGGCTGCCTGCGGGAGCTCCCCGCTTGCCGCCGCCACGCTCCTGCCGCCAATAGCACCGCCACTGCCTGCAGGAGCTCGCCATGCCCCCTAAGCCTCTGGGGACACATGGCGTTCATGACGGTCACTTCTGGACTGGAGTTTGCAGGTCTGCGGTCACTTCTCATCCATGGCTTGCCAGTCCACAATCTAAAAAAGCTGGGAACCCCTGCCCTATGGCCAGAGAGAAAAGCCCATCTCCATCTCCTCAGGTAGCTGAAGACTGCCATCAAACCCCACCTCAGTCTTTTCTTCTCCAGGCTAAATGAGCCCAGTTCTTTCATGCTCTAGGTTTGCTGACAGCTTTTATGTCTTGCTCTCAAGCTTTGGGCAAGTCCAGTTGCGCCCAAGTCCTTCTGTGACCAGCCTTAAGACCCATCTGAGGTCACGCAGGGAAGCAGAGCTGGAAGGGGCTTCCAGAGGCCCACTAGAGCAGTGGTTCTCAACCTTTTCTGGACCAGGACCCATTTATAAACATCAATTGCCAGTCACAACCCAATTCCCCTCACTCCTGACCCCCTGCCCCGTGTGCGTGGGGCTTGGGGAAGGAATGGGGGGCCCCAAGCAGTCCCTTGCAGGCCGGAGCTCTGCCAGCCTGTGAGGGAAAAGCCCGGGTTTCCTGTTTATCTCCTTTAAAGGAAAATCCATTTTTCAGGTTTGTTCATGACCCTTTCACATATTCCTCCAAATCACTTTTGGGTCGGACGCACGGGTTGAGAAACATTGCGCTAGAGTAGCCCGCGGGGCAAATGTAGGGGTGATGATGGCATGCGTGGGCAGAAGCGGGGGTGCCATACACAGCACCAGCAGGAGGAAGCCCCCGAGGACGCGGCCACGGTTAGTGCTGGACGTGGGCAGCACGCTGCGCAAGCCTCTGGCACCGGGCCCGTGCGAACAAGAGCGAGTCTCCGCTCTCCCAGCGCAGGGCACGAAACCTCGCGCCTCCCCTCCCACCCCCCGCAGGGCGCGCAGGCGCAGTGGCCTACGGGGCAGGAAGGCGGGCCCCGCCCGCTCCGCGGACTGGGCCTCACGGCGCACCGTAGCTCACCCTTCCTTGACGTAGGTGGCGCAGCGGCTGCGGCCCCTGCCCAGCCCCTACGCGATGGCGGCGCAGAAAATTAACGAGGCGCTGGAGCACATCGCTAAGGCTGATAAATAGTGAGCGGGGCCGGTGCTTTGCCTTCCTCGTAGCGCGGGGCGTCGGGGCTGGGGAGGCGCTCTGGGGATGAGCAGCCGCTCCCCCCGGCACCAGGACGGCTGGCGATGCGGGGGGAAGGAGAATTGCCGCTCCCAAAATGCAGCGCGTGGGACCTCGCGCGGGGAGGGGCGGTGCCTGAAGGGATGGAATCTTTTTGCGGGGGTGTCTTGGGGATGGAACCATGGAATCTTGGCCCGGGGGGGATGTCTCAAGGGGATGGAACCTTCCCCGGGACGGGGCGGAGACTGAGGGGGATAGAACCTTGAGCGGGGGGCGCCTGAGGGGTTGGAACCTGGGGGGACATCTCAGGGGGATGGAATCTCCCGGGGGGGGGGCATCTAAGTGGGGGGGCCTTCACTGTAGGGGAGGTGGGAAGGGTTGGGGGGGCAGTGCCTGAGGGGGATGGTACCTGGGGGGGAGGAGCAGCACCTTTAGAGGAATGGATGTTTGGCTGGCGGGGGGTGCAACGCCTGGGGAGATGGAGCTTTAGGGGTGGGGGCCTCCTTTACTGCTCCCTGGGAAGACAGATGACCTGCATTCCCATACCGGAAACCTGGGAGGCGCTGCCATGGCCCCAGGCCCACCCATGCTGCATTGAACCATTTGGCAGTGTCCCTGGCTCAAAGCAGGCTCCTGCCCCGTTGAGCCAGGCTGCCTCTGAGGTGCCCCCAGCCCTGCTTGACCTTCTGCCTGACCCCACATTAAGCCCCATCTGCCCCCATGATTAGGGGCCTGGAGGGGACAGGAGTGGGAGGGCTGAGGAAAGCACCTGGGTAGAAGGGGTCTGATGAGAGCAGCGGGGACAGTTAAGTCTTGTTCTCTGGCAGCCTGTGGGGAGCCAAACTGATGGGCGGCTTCCTGAGACAGCCCAGTGTTTACAGCAAGTCACTTAATGTTGCCCTAGGTTGACACTGGATAGTCTGGTGTGCCCAGGAGGGGAGGACAGATCGATGCTGCTTGCATTCAGGCAGTGAGGATGGATGCGCTGAATGGGATAGCTGTGCCAGCGGTGCTGTTCTAAGTTATTGCGGCAGGCAGTTGAAGGCATCAAAAGTACTATGAGTATGGGTTACCTTAAAGCAGTGATTCTTAGGGTGCTGTGGCATCCTGGGTTGCCTTGAGATACTTTCAAGGGTGCTATGCAGTGTTATCACTATTAGGTGTAGAAAGGTGATTCACAAGATAAACCCAGAGATTTCAATTACGAAGCCACCATGTCAAAAACATGCGACCATGTTGAAGTCTTTCCAAGCTGTTTGCGACAGAAGAATCGCTCCAGTATTTTTCTGTCATCAGATGACAATTAGGAATTGGTATTTTTCCAGGTGGGGTCTTGAGTCTCCTGAGTGGTGCCTTGAGTCTAAAATTGAGAGTCACTGGTTTAAAACATTATAAAACATCTGGGGCCAGGTGAGATGCATCTTAAATTGTCACCCACCAAAAGTGCATTTATGCCTAACTGTCCTCTCAACAAGAATAGTTTCAGGCTCGTCTAATGAAAGGGGGAGTTTCTACTTTCAAAAACTCCTGTAAAATAAATGTCTTGTATTTGATCCTATAGTTTCATGCAACAGAATGATTTTGTTCAAGTAAAAAGCCAAAAATAATATGGACATGAATTGGTGTGAAGTGGCCAAATAACACCAAAAATTGTGTTTTTGTAAGTCTTGCATTTCTAGTACTAAAATGCCTAGAGTAAAAAATAATATTGAGGATGGAAATATTTTTACATCATGGATTTTTTTAAATTGTGTTATCTGGTTCTCAATTTTTAAAACCACTGGTAATAAGTGTTTGCTGCATGTTGCTATATGAAGCTGTGTAAATAAAAAGATCTCTTCTGAGAACCACGAGTCAGGAACATCTGAATTTTTACCGATGTGTCACAAGGTGAACTATTTTCTTTCTTTTGCCTCTTTTTTTTATCTAATGTAGAGATTCTTAGGTGCTTTTCAGGATTCCTTTAAAGATTATTTGGGCTCTAAATATAAAGCATGAACATTTTATAGTTGATGATTTTTTTTTTTTTTTGCATTTCAGCTTGAAAACTGGATTCTTAAAGTGGAAACCAGACTATGATAGTGCAGCTACTGAATATGGGAAGGCAGGTATGTATGACTGTAAATTATAAAAAAATAATTTGTCGGCTTAAATATTCTAGTAGTTGAATCCTAAATAATGGTTTAGATCTCTCGCTTCTCTAATTAATGTTTTCTATAGAGAATGATTGTGTGTGTGTATAACTGAAAATCCCTCAGATTTTACTGTAAAAATGCATGTTGCATTTTCTACCCTAAGGATTTGGTATAGTCACTAAGTCTAAGGTTGAAAAGTTGTTGTAGCCGTGATGGTCCAGGAAATACATGAGGTAAGGCTTTTTTTGTGACATCTTTTGTTGGGCCAGCAATACAGTTAGAAGAGATGCTAGACGAACTTTGCTAAACAAAGTGCTGTTCTTCAGTTGGTCCAATAAAAGATGCCATAAAAAAGTTTTGCCTCTAGTTAGGGATGTGAAAGCTTATACGATTAATTGCTTAACCAATAAGTGCAGTGATAACTGATTAGCTAATGGGTTATCTTTTAGCTCTGGGTGGGTGTAATCTGTCAGGAAAGGGGAAGGAAGGAAGCCACATAGGGCCCAGCAGAAATCAGAAGGCAGCAGAGTGGCTAGGGGAGAGTGCGCGCGCATGTGTGTGTGTGTGGCCATGTAAACAGTCCATTATTTTAAATTTGTCATTCATGACGGGCAATTGGCTAATATATATATGTATATGTATGTTTATACAGGTTTCCCTTGCTTTATGCAAATTCTGTATGTGTGAATTCACTTATGCGATGACCCTTTTTATACCAAAAATTGGTTACATGTGAGGTAAATTCACTTGTATGTGATCATTGTGGTGGAAGCCCACAGCTGCTTTGTGCGGTGCATTGTGGGAGTGATGTGCACCAAAATATAGTCTCCTGTATGGATCTGCGCTTCTTGCTTGTTGTCTGCGGCATGTGTTTCTGTACTTGCCATCCCCATTATAATAGTGCCCTGTGCCTGTGTGTACTGTGTGCTGTTGGTGAGTACTCTTGTAAAAGTGGTAGAAATGGGTCTGGGGGTCAGTACAGTCGAGGTATTTGTTGCATTGTAAAGTGGGTTCCCTTTATACAAATTTGAGTTACGTGTCGTTTTCCAGGAACGCATGTACAGCATTAAGTGAGGGAAACGTGTGTGTGTATCAGAAGGCAGCAGGGTGGCCGGGAGGGGAGAGGGCTGGGGCAGGGTGTGTATATATGTGTATATAAGTATATATAAAACCTGTATAAGTAGAGGAGGTTAAACTTATTTTTTAAAACTATATTTACATCCCTGCCTTTAGTAATTGTAACAGTTTTATAAACCTGTAAATGTAAATCATGATTTTTTTTTTTTTAAAATATGTTTGGTTTTGGCAGCTAAATAAAATCCAGAACCTCTTATGGGGAACAGATAGTCTCTTCATTTGTTTTTAAGCAGGGGCTTGATTTAATGTCCAGTTTGCATGTGAACTCGTTTATCTTTAGTAGGGGCTTAATGTGTGCAAGAAATGGAAAATAATTGGGCTTTGAAATATAAAGGGAAAGTTCCAAGAGTGGCTAGAGGCAGATAATAGAAATATTTGAAGGGAACCAGAGATCGTTCATTCTTTTTTATTTCTTCAACCCTCATGTGAGAGAATTTAGAGAGTGAGAGAGAGTCTGTGAGAAACTCTGAGGATTGCTTGCTGTATAAAGAAATACCTTTTCTTCCTGCTCTTAATGTCTTTGTGATTAAGGAGAACCTTTTGGATTTTTCAAGTTTAAATCTGTTTTTAGTTTGTTTATCACTTCTTGCAGGGGTGTAGGTTGTAGTCGTGTTGGTCTAAGGACATAGGCAGACAAGGTCCCTTATAATTAATAACTATAATTATAGTTATTAATAACTATTCTCCAACTATTTGGGTTGGTCTAATAAAAGATACCAGATTCACCCAAGGGACCTTGTCTGCCTTTATCACTTCTTAGCATTCACTTATGTTTGAGACTCAATTTAAAAAAAAATCCTTTTAATGGAAATAGCTGCAACTTTTTGTAAAGTTGTGTGTTTGCAACTTGCAAAGCAGAATTTGCTTGACTTTTAAATCCATATTAAAAATAGGTTATAGCTGTCTTATTGTAGCACTTCATCGTTAATTATGAAGGCTCGTAGTTATTGTAGGCGCATTTTGTAAGTAGGAGTCTTGTTTTTAAATGCATGTTACTTGGAAGGTAGAGGGGAAATTGTCACCAGGCATCACTTTTAATATTGTAGATAAGACTTCAGCAACAGTTCTGATTAATGAATAAAATAAACTAGATCTCAGATTTTTTTAAAGCTATTGATTTTAAAAACACTTGGATTACATTTATAAAATAAGAGAGTACTGAAAACAAGCAACTTACGAGCCTTGTAAGTCTTTGCCTTGACGGTGTAATTAAGTATAGTTTTTCATTATGGATCAGCTTTCTAGTAGTATTTAAGTTCTAAAGATGCAGACAGCCGTATAGTGGGTTTTCCACAATAATTCAAGCCTTTTTGGATATCCAGCTAGGCATCTAAAGATGCATATAGTCATGTTTTAAGTACCTTTTAAAAACCTGTCTCTAGGTGTTAGGCACAGTAGATAAAAGAAGCTAAACAAGAAAAACAAAACAAACAGCATAACTTTTATTTTCTTTTTTAAACTTCCTTGCAGCTGTTGCTTTTAAAAATGCCAAGCAGTATGACCAGGCAAAAGAAGCCTGTTTGAGAGAAGCTGAAGCACATGAAAATAATAAAGCGTATCTTTTGACTTGCTGTTCCTGTTTGAGGAGCCTGAAGAATCTGAATTGTTAATTAAAACTAGGCTGATGAAAGTTAGAAGAGGATGTGCTATTTATTTATAAATGTATGAATGAGTACAGGCACAAGATTAAGTTATCTACTAAGTAATTTACATTGCCAGACTTTCTGAATTAACTTTGAAACATCTCCCAAGAGGTATGTTGGGTTTTTTTTTTACCTTTCCAGTGAAGAAAAGAAGCTCTTTTGGAGCAGGAACTGTCTTTTTGTTCTGTTCGTGTTCGGTGCCTTCCACAGTGGAGGCATGGCATGGCACTACTGCCAGACACACATTTTAAAACAGATTCCAGTGCTCTAGTTTCTTTTCAGGTCTTGATGTTACATGCATACATGCCTTAGATGAGACCTTCTCTTTGAGTTTGTAATCTGCCTTTCACATAGGAGGAATCAACCAACAAAAATGTATTATATTTTTGCAGTAAATTATTATTTGTCTGTTTTCTTGAAATGTATTGCCTAGAAATGGGTGATAAAAATTAAGTAATTCTAAAATATTAATCTATCATTACAGTATTTTAATACAGTATAACCAACACTTCCTTCAGTTTTATGTAATTGAGTTTCACCTGTGGTTTTATAGTGGCTCTTAAATTCATAATCTGCCCTTAAATTTATTTTTTTTTAAAACAATTTCGCATGCATGCCCTTATTAGATTAATTTCGCCTCTCAATGTTACCTGGGAAACAAATATTCAGATAATGGGATTATTTTGCTTTCAACTTTCATAAATTAATTGTGCTATATAGAAACCTGTCATTTTTATTGTTGATATCCTTAACTTTGCTTCTGTTTCATCCAGTCTCTTCCATGCAGCCAAGTAAGTGTAAATTCCTCAGGTAATTTAACATGTATCCAAGTTTGCAGTATACATCTAAAGTTGAGATTTGTTTTAGAGATGCCGAATTTTGATTCCATGGAACTAAATGGAAAAGCATCATTTGATTTCACTGGTTCAGGTTTACTTAGGGACTTCCTGGGAAATATTTGGAAAGTTGGAACTTCTATTAAAGTTATAGAGACTTGTGGCTTTTCAGCACCTTTTACGATCAATTTCTGTAACTGGGATTGCTTGTTTATGTCAGTGGTGCTCCAGATTTAGATTGGACATTAGGAAGAACTTCTTCACAGTTCGAGTGGCCAAGGTCTGGAACGGGCTCCCAAGGGAGGTGGTGCTCTCCCCTACCCTGGGGGTCTTCAAGAGGAGGTTAGATGAGTATCTAGCTGGGGTCATCTAGACCCAGCACTCTTTCCTGCTTATGCAGGGGGTCAGACTCGATGATCTATTGAGGTCCCTTCCGACCCTAACATATATGAATCTACGAACATTCTGGCCTCATGGGACAGATACATGGCGTGAGGTCAGTCTGTGGGTTTATATGTAGATGAGGCACAGATCAACCTGGTCCAGCTTCACCTCATGAAAGGCTGAGCCATGCTAATCACATGTCACACTGAGAGAAGGGCTGACAGAGGGATTCTGGATATGCAGTGTTGTGGCTCACCATGACTTGAAAAAGAGTTGGCAGTAGGGGGAACTGTGCTTAATGGACACTACCATATGTCTTAAGTAAAGACCTCAAGTAAATATGGTATTCTGTAATATTTTTTAAAAAGAACTTTTTTGTTAATGTTTTTATGATTATGTGCCTTATTGCCAGTGTTGCTGGTGAAGTGAGAACACACGATGTTTCCTGTCCTTCTATTAATCCAGCTGTAGATGAATACGGAAAAGATTGTTTGATTGTTTGAAGCACCAGTGTGAAATTGTGTACGCACACACAATGTTATAAAAGCAAAAAAAAATTGGGCCTGGAAACTTAATCCTTTTTCCCCATGCTTTGAATAAGGTCAAAAGCATTTGCCCATGGAAATGGTCCCTTGCATATGTACCATTTCTTAAAATAAAGCTTAATGTATGCTTGATGGGATATATGCCTTTTCAGATATTAGTACTAAAATGTTTAATTCACCACTAGTTGATATACAATAACTCTTGCTGTATAGTAAGAAATGCTGCTTCAAGTTACTGAAATTTAACAGTGTTTGAATAAAACTAACTTCCTTTCTCTCTGCAGAGCTTATGAACAAGCTGGCATGATGTTAAAGGTATTTTTATTGACCATTTTGTTGAAAACAAATACATGACAACTGTGCTCTTGTTCGTTTTTAAAATCTGAAGAATATTCAGGTTGCGTTATCAGCATCTAAAGTGGTGCTAACATTTCTTCTGTAAACCTTTCCTACCTTCTGACCTTTGGGAGGATTTTAAACATGCACCATTCTATTTTGGTTAAAACTTGATTAATGAAATATTTTAATTTGCCTTTCCTTCCCACCCCTCATGCCTGTCAGAATCCTGAGGCTGATTTTGCATGCAGTAGCTAACCAATAATAGAAGAAATTATTCAGTAGTTAGTGAAGTAGTGTTTAGTAAACTAAGGTAGCTATATCCTTTCAGTCAGTTTAAGGAGTTTATGATCTTGTATAAAATAGTTAAATAGATTTTTCAGAGAATTATAGTATTTCATTTGAACCCTGAAATTGGAAATGTAAGTGTATGTATGGACTTGTGTAAGTATGTCATCTAAGCTAAATGTTCCCCTCAAGTGGAAAGTTGGGCTACCAGGGAATAGCTGCACATTTTCCTATTGAAATTCAAGAAAGAGAGAAAGGGGTTGCTTTTCTGGTTCTATAGCTGTACAGTGTGAATGACCATTATGTTACTTCACCATAGAGTTGTTCCAAACCCAACAAACTTTTCATTTGTCAAATGCAGGTGCAGTGTGAGACAGGAACGATATCTTCTAAGTTTGTTTGTGTGGGATTGTGAATCCTTGACTAGTTTTCTTTGTTGGGAACTGAAATATCCAAATTAATGTAATGCAATTCAGAATGCTTTCATTTTGTCTTCTATATGTTAGCCTGTTTCTTGATGTTTCTTCCAACTCACACTTACAGGAGATGCAAAAACTTCCTGAAGCAGTTCAGCTGATTGAGAAAGCCAGTATGATGTACCTGGAGAATGGAACTCCTGACACAGCAGCCATTGCGCTGGAACGGGGTGGAAAGTAAGTGTGCAGAATTGACAGCTGGAATGCACTGCAAAGAATGGATACTTTCTGTTCTTTCAGACTTTTACTTGTTTAGGAAATGAAATGTTTACTGTTTTGAATTAAGGAGAAAAATGCTGGTCTGTTTATTTCAGGCTGGTAGAAAATGTGAACCCAGAAAAGGCTGTACAGCTCTATCAACATGCAGCATCAGTTTTTGAAGTATGTGCTATTATTTTTCTTTTAATGAAGAATATCATCTTCACCAGACAAGGCATATTGAGTAAAAGAAAAATATATTTAGGGTTAGTCAGAAATCATAATTACTTGAAACATAGTTAATGGTAACTAGAGCCTAGGGTGCTATGCTGTCTCTTGTTCCTTATTATCACATCACTGGCTGTACTGTACAGGAAGTCACTTAACTCCTGTTTGAATATTAAGTATAAAAGTGGGGAGTGCAACTTTTTTTCTTTTTTTACCCCTACTTCTTCCTCCATTGCACAGGATCTGAATTTCGTGGCCTAGCTACATTCCTCCCACTTGCTGGTAGTCCAGACAGAGAGAGCAATGCATCAGTTCTGCATAGTTAGAAAGCAACATGTTGGCCAGAGCCACAGAGGGCATAGCAGAACCCCTCATACATCAATCTCAGTTGATGTCTTTTAGTATTTGTGTGTGTGTGTGTGTGTGTGTGTGTGTGTGTGTGTGTGTGTGTGTGTGTACACTTTTATTTATATATGTATTTTGAGAAAAGGAAAAACTGCATAGTCTTACAACTAATAAATGAAATTTTGTTCCTATTAGAATGAAGAACGTTTACGGCAGGCTGTAGAATTATTAGGAAAGGCCTCAAGAGTCTTAGTTAGAGGACGCAGGTATAACTCTTACATCTTTATTCTGTTTAAATATATTCAAAATCTTTTTTGTTCAATTATATTGACTTTCATTGAATCAGCATACTTGCTGTATGTTGATCCTTTCCTCTTTTTAAAAGATGTGGAAATAGATAGCTATACTATGCTTGTTAAGGAAAGGGTCCAGTTCAATTTTCTATAGGTTGTACCTGACTGCTCTGTTCATCAGTACATTATCTGCTTTTCTGAAATCACAGTTGCTCTTCTTCAATATTAATTTTATAGTATTAAAGAAGAGTAATTGTGATTTTTCAGAAAAGCTGGTTCTCTTAGTCTTTAAAGTAATATGTACGTACACATGATTTATTTTTCACAAAACAGCTGTGTAATGATTTCTGGATATTCTACTCATACTTGAGTGATGTAAATTAGGGGAATTATGTAACTTGGCTGAGAAAAACAATTTATATGCAGGTGTCTGATTTTTTTTTAAATCTTTGATAAAGAGATTTGTCTGAAAAGCATTTGAGAACCTGAAAACTCACCACTCCATATTTATGGAATACAGGTAAAAATATATGTGACTTTCTTTTATAAGCACACTTATTCCTTTGCTTTAAAAATGCACACGCTGTCCAATGTAATAAAGCTTGCAGTCCAGCTAAAAGTGAAATTTATCTAATTTTACATGTAAATCATTCTCATGAGAGTTAATGTAGTAGATGCATCATTCATGTATATTTTAAGTGTATAAGCAGAGTGGGGAGATGTATGGAAAAACAAAACAGGGTAAGTGCCAAGCATTTGAAATGCAAACAGATAATTCAGTAGCTGGTATGTGCCCATTCCAGGCAGTGGTAGACCCATGCTCCTGGCTGGTTCTGTCAAAGGTGCTACCTCTTTGGATGGCACTTGTGTTTTCTAAAAATCCAGGGCTGACATCTGCGTTAAATAACAAGCTGTCCTGGTGTACTTGGTAGTTAAGCTTTCTTTAGTTTTGGTAGCATACAGTAACCTTTACTTGTTTAAAGGTCGTAGTGTAATGGTGCTGTTTTGAAGTTGCTATATTTCTGCTGTGTGTTCATAGGTAACATCTTGGTTGGACGTACCTGATGTGTGGTTCATTACCAGTACCTGAAACAAAGTCTTCCACCATAACTGATCACCACATTCTGTGCATACAGATGTTTTGTTTTGCATTATTTAAACAGAGACCTGCAAAGTGCTGAGCATTCTGGTGGGATGCTGCTATCTTTTAAGTATTGGATTCTACCAGGCTGCTCAGCAACTGTCTGGAATGAACTGTTAACTTGCATTTTTGGGGGCTGCACAGTTCACCACAAGTGTTTATTTTATTTTCTGAGCACTGTAGTCTAACATTATAGAAATATTTTGACTTATTCCAAAGACTGCCAGTTACCAGACTTGTCAGCCAAAGGTGCACCAACAAGAAAAGGAATTCTAGAAATGTATGGTGCATAAGCTTTACCAGGGCTCTGACGTAACGTAACTTTCTACAGTGTATGACACTGGGTGCATCTACAAGTGAAATTAATGCAAAGCAATATTGCATATTGCACCAGAGTTTATTGCTCCCGAGCGCTGCATTTACATGTGCTCCTGGGACAGCATGCTGAGCTGGGTCAGAGAGACCCCAGCTGGTAGGGTGCCCAGGAGATTAACCTGCCAGCCTGGCTCAGTGTGCTGTGGAGGCACTGGGTGGGGTGCAAGGGTGCTCCAGTGTGGCACTAACTATTTACAAATAATAACCTATGGTGGAGTTAATTAGTTTACGGTGGCCTAGTAAGGCCATATGTGTAGACACTGAGACTTTACTACGGAGCTAATTAGGTATCTCCTCAGTAAACGTCTCATGTATATGTGGGCAGACAAAGTGTTTTGGGTAAATCCGATATCTTTTATTAGCCCAACTAAGATAGATGAAAAATTTCTTCTTTGCAAGCTTTCAGGTACAAACACCCTTTGTCAGACTGAAAAAGCATCTGCAGTTGGTCTGTGCTCTTCCTGAATGGTATAGAAAAGAAGCCAGAGGCCAATATGCATGAGAGAGAGCCAGTCAGTGAAAATGCAAATTGACGTAGTAGGTGGGTGAGAGACAAGTGGTGGGGAGAGAGGGGAATGTAGACCTGGTGATAAGAATATAGCTAATAAATAGTAGAGAGGTTACCTGGAGTGTCAGATGTTAGGCAGGTTATAATGTGTCATAAATCCACTATCTTTATTTAGTCTGTGATTTTTTTGTATCCAGAAAGTTGGTGGAATGAAGTTCATAGACTCATCTGTGAAAGGTATTTTGTAAATTCTCTTTGAGGATTAGAACTGAGAGATTGGGGAGAGTGGTTTTCTTGTGAGAATTGTGCTCCCACATGTAATTGGGTATTCTTGTCTTTGATAGATTTTCCTTTTGTGTTCATTCTGGTATGCAATTGTTTGGTTTTTCCTGCATATTTTCCATCAGGGCACTTGGTGCACTGGATGAGATGTATTACATTTCTGGAGGTGCAGGCATAAGATCCAGGAATGCTGATGGTTCATTTGTGGGGGGCAGTTATTGCGGGGATGGTGAAGATATGTTGGCAGGTTTTACATTTCTTGTCCTGGCATGGTCTGGATCCATTCCGTGTGTTTTTGGGCCATAGGAAGATTGCTTCTGGTGATGAGGTTGGTGAGGTTTGATGCTTGTTTAAAAGCTAGGATGGGCAGTGCTAGGAAGACCTCTTTTAAGAATTGGGTCTTAGGATCATAGGAAGTTAGGATTGGAAGGGACCTCAGGCGGTCATCTAATATAACCCCCTGCTCAAAGCAGGACCAGCTCCAACTAGATCATCCCAGCCAAAGGTTTGTCTACTTGGTTTTTAAACACCCCCAAGGATGGAGATTCTACAACCTGTCTGGGTAACCTGTTCCAGTGTTTTACAACCCTCCTAGCGAGAAAATTCTCCCAAATATCTAACCTAAACTTCCCTTGCTGCAACTTGAGACCATTATTCCTTGTTCTGTCATCTGCCACCACTGAGAATAGCCTAACTTGATCCTCTTTCAAACCCTGTTTAAGGTAGTTGAAGATTGCTATTAAGTCTTCTCTTATCTAGACTAAATAAGCCCAGTCTCTCTGGGCTCTCTTCTTCTCTAGACTAAATAAGCCCAGTTCCCTCAGTTTTTCTTCATAAGTCATGTCCCCCAACCCCCTCACCATTTTGTTGCTGGACTCCGGTTTGTCCACAACCTTTTTGTAGTGGGGGACCCAAACTGAACACAGTACTCCAGGTATGGCCTCACCAGTGCTGAATAGAGGGGAATAATCACTTCCCTGGACCTACTGGCAACACACCTACCAGTGCAACCCAGTATGCCATTAGCCTTCTTGGCAGCTAAGGCACACTACTGGCTCATATTTAGCTTATTGTGTACTGTAGCCCCCAGGCAGTCCCCAGCCTGGTGCATGGGATTGTTCCATCCTAAGTGCAGTACTTAGCACCTGTCCTTGTTGAACCTCATGAGATTCCTTTTGGCCCAATCCTCCAAAGTGTGTGGGTCACGGAATCCTAGCCCTACCCTCCAGCATATCTACTACTCCCCCCAGCTTGGTGTCATTTGCAGATTTGCTGAGGGTGCACTGTATGTCATCTTCCAGGGCATTGATGAAGACATTGAACAAAACCGGCCCCAGGACCAACCCCTGGGGCTCTCCACTTGTTACTGGCTGCCAACTGGACATCAAGCCATTGACTACTACTCTCTGAGCCTGATGCTGTAGCCAGTTTTCTATCCACCCTACAGTCCATTCATCCAGCCCATGCTTCCTTAGCTTGCCTGCAAGAATGTTATGGGAGACCGTATCAAAAGCCTTGCTAAAATCAAGGTACACCACGTCCACCAGTCTCCCTGCATCCACAGAGCCAGTCACCTTGTTACAGAAGGCAGTCAGGTTGGTCACAATGGTCAGGCATGACTTACCCCTGGTGAAACCATGCTGTCTGTTCCTAATCACCCCTTTCTCCTCCAAGTGCTTACAAATGGATTCCTCTAGGATCTGCTCCATGATTTTTTTTAAGGGACTGAGGTGAGGCTGACTGGTCTGTAGTTCCCTGGATCCTCCTCTTTCCCCCCTTTTCTAATCATCCGGGACCTTTCCTGATTGCCATGAGTTTTCAAAGATGATGGCCAATGGCTCTGCAGTCACATCAGCCAATTCCCTCAGCACCTTTGGGTGTATCCCATCCAGCCTCATGGACTTGTACACATCCAGCTGTTCTAAGTTGTCTCTAACCTGTTTTTTCACCACTGAGGGCTGCTTGCCTCCTCTCAGAACTGTGCCCAGTGCAGTAGTCTGGGAGCTGGTCTTGCCTGTGAAGATGGAGGTCAAAAAGACCTTCAGCCTTTTCTGCATCCTCTGTCACAAGATTGCCTCCCCCATTCAGTTAAGAACCTACACTTTCCCTGATCCTCCTCATGCTACTGCCATACTTGTAGAAACCCTTCTTGTTACCTTTCACATCCCTGACTAGCTGGAACTCCAATTGCACTTTGGCCTTCCTGACTTCATCCCTGCATGCTTGAGCAATGCTCTTGTATTCTTCCCTAGTTATTTCATCAAGTTTCCGCTTCTTATAAGCTGCCTTTTTGTGATTTAGTTTACTGAATGGTTCCCTGCTAAGCCAAGCTGTTTTTCTGCCATACTAGCTAGTTTTCCTGCCCATCGGGATGGTTTATTCCTGCACTCTCAATAAGGCTTCCTTAAAATACAACCAGCTCTCCTGGACTCCACTCCCCCTCTTCTAGTATGGGTTGCAATTGGTTGAGGATTTTCTGTATAGGTTCCAGGGAGGGATGATATGTCAGAATTAGTAGTGTGTAATTCATGGAGATTTTCTTTCTGTACTGCAGCAGTTCTTCATGTGGTATATGTGCCCACTGATCAGTATTTTAAACAATGATTTCTGAATTTCATTGTAGCATTTTTGATAGTTACTCCAACGATACTTGAAAGATTATAAAATTTCACCAGTGTGTTTTAGAGTAGAATCCAAAGGAAAACTTCAAAGGGTTTAAAGTTAATTAAATAAAATTCACAAGTGCAAAGAATCAAACTGTAAAAGAAAGGGAGAAGTTAATTAAAAGGAACAAGTGAGAACCCTTAAAATCCACATATGGATTGTTGAAGTGCTTTACAGCTTCTTTTCTTTTCTTACCACCTAATTTTTGTAATAAAAATTTAAATGGCCCTAATCTTTTGGTTTCTTTGTATTTGCTTCTCCCAGTTGTTTTGATGTTATGATTTTTGTTTGTTTGTTTGTTTGTTTTTAGATTAGATGAAGCTGCATTGTCACTTCAGAAGGAAAAAAGTATTTATAAAGAGATTGAAAATTATCCAACATGTTACAAGGTAAAAACCTAGAGTGCTGCTTTCTTTCTTAATAACAACAGAAATGCATAAAAGGGAAATTGTTTGGCCTCTGAAGTCTCCAGTACTTCTGACTGAATGGCACTACTTGCTTTTAATAGTCCATGGATTAATTTCTTGCCTGGCAATCATAGTTTTGGATGACTAGTTTCTCCACATAAACCTATTAACTCTGTATTTTCATCTTTATTAAGATCATAATCTGGTCATGTGGCAACTTCCAAGATATTCTAATATCTGCCTTACATAAGGTTCTTTTAAATTTTATGAGGCTGAAGGAATATTAATTTTTATCGTAGAAATGGGGTTGAGAGCGAGAAGGCTGGGTATTTTGATTACATTAAATATTTAGATTGATATTCTTAACTTTAAAAATTCAGCTGTGGTGTCACAATTATTCTAAAAATCCTTTGTGGAATTCTGGACCTGTAACCTGAATACAGTTTGTTTTGAAGCTGTATTCAGAATAACAGAATTGATCTATGATGTTTTCTTCCTTTTCACACTACAGTTGGTGTAGATTGTGGGAATTATGCTGGTCTAAATTGTCACTATTTCTGTCTTGCTGCTTTTTTTTCCTCTACTAAAAGTCTCTGGGGGAAAAAGAACACCGTGGGCACATTTTTCACTGGCTTTAATGCCCTTTCTGCACCTATCCTGAGCAAGGAATATTTCTATTTCTACTAAGAAGTTACTGAATTTAAAGCATTTTATTGTGTTTGTTACTGAGGAATGATCAAAGATTTCTTCTATTTTAGAAAACTATTGCTCAAGTTTTAGTTCATCTTCACAGAAATGACTTCGTTGCTGCTGAAAGATGTGTCAGAGAAAGCTATAGGTAAGACACCCGTTTGCCTTGTTTTCAAACTTTTACACTTTGGTTATACTTATAGTCAACCCCTGCTTAACACGGTTTCACTTAGCGGTATTTCGCTATTGCGCTCATTTAAAATTCATACCTGATTTCATTTAGCGCTCAGCCAGTTTCGTTATAGCGCTCAATGAAGCAGCAGCAATGGCGAGCAGCAGCAAGTGGGCAGGCAAGCATGAGCGCAGGCCCTGCACTGGTGCTACAGGGCCAGGGCTGGCAGGGGTCCAGGGCGGGGCAGCAGGAGTGGGGTGCATGAGTTGGCACACGGTGCTAGAGTGGTTGGCAGGCAGGGGGGTGTGGGGAGAAATGGCAGCAGCAAGAAGCAGCAAGTGTGGGGGCAGGCATGTGTGCAGGGTCTCTGCCAGAGCCGGCGGGAGCCCAGGACGAAGCGGCAGGAGCATGGGGCATGGACTGGCACGGAGGGCCGGAGCAGCCGGTAGGGCGGCGGAGGGGCAGGGGGAGGCAGGGGCGGGGGGGAGGGTTTGGGCAGTGGCGGTGAGAAGCTTTGGCAAGAAGTGGCAGTAAGCAGTTATCTCTATTTACACTAATTCCTGTGGGGAAATGGGTTTCGCTTAGTGCCGTTCCGCCTAACGCTTTTTTTTTTCCAGACTCAATTTGGAGCGTTAAGCAGGGTTTGCCTGTATTAATTCAGAGAACCTGTTTTAAAGAGGTTTCTCTTTCTTTTGTTTCCTTGGTTGATAATTGAGGGAGGGTTAAATAATTTTTTATCCACTCTTTTCCTCTGTCTTGAATAACTACATATGGCTTAACACATTTACTAAAAGGAAAATGTAGTGCCCCAGTAACAGCCACAAAATTGTTTAACCACTTTACATTTTGGAACCACTATTTTGCATGATTCATTATTATCTAATTAAAAACTTCTTTTCACGTGACTAGAAGACACTTTTATCCAGTCTTGTTTTCAGAGTAAAGTGGCAGCAGAAAACTGTATTATTGTGAAGCTTATAGCTTTTTATCTCTCTGTGTAAATGTAGGCAGTGAGGAGCCAGGAGTGGATAGGTCAAATGTTTTAATTGACTTGCATTTCCATCAGCATACCAGGATTCAATGGAAGTGAAGACTGCGCAGCACTAGAACAACTTCTAGAAGGATATGACCAGCAAGACCAGGATCAAGTTACTGATGTCTGTAATTCACCACTCTTCAAGTACATGGACAATGATGTAAGCTGGCATTTCTTATGGCTTTTCACAAACCTTTTGCTAATAAGAAAGAGAGGTGTTCAGGGAGGGGTGTGTGGAAAGTACTGGGATAGTTGTAGGTTTGTTGCGTGCTGTGCAGGGAGCAGATTGTGGCTCTGCCCTGGCCTTTGCCTGCCCATCCTGCTCCCAGACACAACACTTTGCCCACATGCAGCCCCATGCCATCCGACCAACCAAGTATACCCTGCCCACAGAGGTCCCAGCTAGTGTCCATGGAGACCCTGCTTGCCTGCTCCGTTCAGCACCCCTGGTGGTGAGTATGGGGTGAAGTGGCCCAGAGCAGATAGTATCAATTGCTCACCCAATTCCTGAAGTGGCCCTCCAGCCAAAAAAATTTCCCACCCCTGAAATAGACTGAGGCAGATCTATTTGCCTGGCTTCCGTGTATGAATATATTTGACTTTAATATGATTCTCCAAAGAGTAAAGTGAGAGTAAGCTTTAGTGACACTAAGTAACACTTGTCTTGCTGTTATCAGTATGCCAAGCTTGGCCTGACTTTGACAGTCCCAGGAGGGGGAACAAAGAAGAAATCCCCAAATGCTCCACAGGACAAAGGAAAAGGAACACCCACAGTTGGCGCTCATGCTGATGAAGATGATGATGAATATTCTGGTGGATTGTGCTAGTTGCAAATATGTTTATTCCTGTATATCCAACTTGCTATTTGTGGATGTTGAACATATCAAAAGGTACCAGAATTACAGTGCTTCATTGCAATCATGATATTGGAATGCTAATAATGATGACAATAGCTTTCAGGTACTGTGACAAGCATGATTGTACCTACCATCCTTGGAAAATTTCTGGATTCCATTCCTTGCAGAGTAAAAGCTTCCTTAGGGTTCTGCCTTCTGTTGATTGAAAAAATTGAATAATATGTTCTTCTTAAAGGCCGTGGCTTAAAAAAACTTAACCCCGTTTGGAGAAAAGCACTGTAACAATCAGAATTTCAAATTAAGGATTCATAAAGTAAAAATGAACAATAAACTTCTTTAGGTTCATTTAGTCTAGTCATTCTTTCTTCCCACTGAATACTGTTTAAAAGACCATTAATTTTGGTGTAATTTTAGCACATAAAGTATCTTTTTAAAAGACTCTAATTCTGTGCCAGATAAGATTGTGATACAGGGTAAAGTCTTGGGAGTGAGAGGGGCATGATTCTGTTTGTTTATTTGTGCACCAAACGGGGGTTATATTTTTTTAAGTCTTATTTTTATTAATATTATTCACAGTGTATAAATGGGTCTGGAAAATAGGAAGTCACTCAGCAGTAAGACATCGTTGAAGATCCTTTAAGATAGCCCCGTTATTTGATACCTGTGCTTCTTTGAATGAAAGATACCATCTTTGTTATGTATGTGTGTTCAGTTTGTAAGATTGTTTGTAATGTACATCTTGGGAAGGAGTAAGGACACAGCAATTAATTTCATATGAGTAACGTCTCCCAAAAAAGCATGATATAATCAAAAAAGAAACTGAAAGTAGCAGAGGGTATGTGCTGAATATAAAACCTTTACATAAAAATCTTAGCAAAAATCTGGGTAAAGCGTTTTATTTTTGAAAATAAATATTTTTAAAATGGTGTTTTCAGCTTTTGTGTTTTCCTCTGAATTTGAATACGTTTCCTTTAATGTTCATTTAAGCCAAGGCATAAAGCAGCCAGTAGGTGGATGGTGTTGAATTTTATATCACTGGTGAAATTCTCATTAGTAATTCAGCAGTTTGTGAAGAATATAAAGGTAGCTTACAAATACGATGCATATGCTTTGGGCCCAAAACAGCTATGTTCTCTACTTTGATTCCTAAATATTCTCAAGCCCTATGCATGGTTTTTGCAATGCCTTTATCCATATGACCGTTTTGAGCCCGCAGAAGTAGTTTATACTACAGAAGAACACAAGATCTGTTATAAGCAGAGGTCACTGAGAATCCACCTGGAATTCATATGCATTGGAAGCTGGCACAATTCAGGATAGCCAAAATGAAAATATGCTAAGTGAGATGATGTTGCTCTTCTGTTATGCATATGTTCATAGACCCTTTTAAGAGGACTTCAAAGATCCTCTGATTTGCTGTTTGAAAAGTATGAATTCAAATTTTGGAGGAATTAGCCTCAATAAATTGAACTTTATTTTCCATATGTTCATGGAAATACACCATACTCTAAATGGTGAGTGCTTTTAGAACTTTATTGATATCCCCAGTACCTTTTATATTTTGAACTTTGACTAGACTGGGAGTGTGAGGCAATCTGACAGATGCATAATCTGGAATATTTGAAAGAGGGGAAACGTGACCTACATGAGTGAAGGCAACTAAGGGCTTGTGTGCTTCTGGTGAAAAGTCCTGCAGATTTTATTACAATTGCACAGGGGACAAAACACATGTAAAGATACAAGCCTATCCGTTCATTTTTTAAACAAACTCTTCTTATAGCATCTGTTTTAGGTTGTCCAAAATGAAGTTAGACACTAAAACCTAGATTTTTTTAAAGGTTTACAGTGAGGCTTATTCCTAGACAACTCTCTATATTGATAGAGGATTTCCAGTTAACATCTGTTTACCAGTTCTGGAAAGTAGGAACAAAAAAATCTTTGTACTAAACATACAAATCTTCCATTAGAATGAAAGATAATATTCATCAAAGAGATTAAAACTTTAATATTTGATTGCAGTGTTGCTCTAAAGAATGAAATCTGGAGATGTGGGTATTGTTGAAAACTAGATAAAGTCTATTTTATATAACTTATTCTTTCCTGTTTAGTTAATGGAAGTGTAATATGACTTATTGCCTCTACTAAATGTTTAACTATAAACAAAGCTTTCTGCATATTACATGTTGCTGTATGTTTCTACTTTCTAAAGCAGTTTGCACACTTCTTGTAATTTATCATTGAAATGATGATGATTTAAAGTGAAATGTGTTTTGCAGCAAGAAATTTCTTCTCCAAAATTATGCCAACTCTAAAAAAGGAAAAGAGAGTTTGCATAAAAACTCTGAAACATGATTATGAAGTTTATTGTACATGAAGTCAAAGATTTATAAATTTTACCTTCTGTTTACTATGACTGAATTGGTACGTGTTCATGTAGTATGAAACTTGTGCTTTATCTGTACCTTTTCCAAATCTGTGCAGTATAATAGCATATGAAATGTGTTTGTAATGGCTTTATAGATTCCTCCTCTTTGAGAAAAGGTCTGTTTCACCAACATAAAAATAAAACCTGAAATTATAAACCTGAGCAAGTTCTTCCTGTCAGCAATCAACTTGCATCATATCCTTCAGAGGTTCAGAGTGGGTAGATCATATTGATTTCCAAATGGCTCTTGGAGATGTAAAATCAGACAAAAGATGATCTCCCAGTCCAGGTTCTTAAGTTTGAGCTTGCTGCCTGTCAGCTAAACTGAAACCAAAAGTAGAAATGAAAGCTGTTCTGTGAAACAAACTGCAAGTTCTTACAAATGTAAGTACCACTATTTATTACTATGTAAAGAGTGAAATGAAGTAGTACATGACTGTGTGATCAGTTGACTTAGTGATAAGGATGTTTTCTGACAATGCAAGTGTAGTGCGCAGGTTTGTTATTACCCTGAAATAGAACAGTTTTCTGATAAGCATACTGTTAGGTTTACAATAATTTAGATTATTAGGAAGTATTAGCTTTATAGCTGAATACAAGGCATGACCTGTGGCCTAGCAATGCAGCTGACCACAAGGCAGATTGATAGCTAAGCCTTTGCTTGTGTCAAATAATCATTTTAACTGTATTAAGCATTTTTTGAGTTAAAAGCAGCAAGTATCTCTGTGTCTGTGTGCTAAAAAATCAGCTACAGCAAAAAGTAAGATAAGACAGGAAAACCATTGTTCTGAGTACACTGGTTATATCCTTGAAAAGTATCTACTACTATATAAGGTTTTGCT
>NW_005842691.1:0-4568 GCF_000455745.1 Alligator sinensis
ACACTTACCTACTGGGTGGTGTGTGTGTCTGCCTGTCTATGTGTGCATCAGTGTCTGTGCATGTGTATCTGTGCATCTCTGTGTACATGTGTGCATCTGTCTGTGTGTGTGGGTGTAGAAGTATTTTCAAGTTTTACTCAGCCCCCCAAATAATATTTCCTCCCTCTTGCTATGATGACAGGATATCAGTGAGAATGTAAATAGGTGGAAATTAGGAAAACAATGGGTAGAGAAGGGAAGGGAGGGGGAAAATGAGGGGGAAATAGTGCCAAAGGTAACTAAGGGAGACACTACTGTATTTGAGTTCTCCAAGGTAGAAAAGAGGCAGTCTGTGAACAAGTAAATAGCTGGAAATTAGGAAGACAAAGGGTAGAAAAGGAGGGGAGGAGAGGAATGGGGGAAATAAAAGTGTAAATGGTAAGGTCAGGAAGGTTTTAATGTGTCATAAATAAATGTAATGTGTCATAAATTCTTAAAGAGATCTTTCCAGAACCACCCATCCTGGCCTTTAAACAAACACCAAATCTTGCTAGCCTCATCACCAGATGCAAACTCCCTATGACCCAAACCATACCTAATAGATCTAGACCATGCTCTCCCCTCCTTTTCTACCCTTCATCTTCCTAATTTCCAGTCATTTACTTGTTCACAGACTGCCTCTTTTCTACCTTGGAGAACTCAACTACAGTAAAGTCTCCTTTGCTTACCTTTGGCATTCTTTCCCCTTCGTCCCGCTTCCCTCCCTTCCCTTCTCTACCCGTTGTTTTCCTAATTTCTATCTATTTATGTTCTCACTGACATCCTCTCACACTTTTAGCTTCTTTCATTCCTTGGAGATCTCAGAATAGCAGACTCCCCATGCCTGAAGAAGGGTGCTTGTGCTCGAAAGTTTGCAAAGAACTTTTTTTCCAACTACTCAGGTGGTCTAATAAAAAATATCACATTTACCCAAAGAAGCTTGCCTGCCTATGTCATTGGACCAACACAGCTACAACCAAAAAGCCTTTCTTACTCTCATTTCATTGGTAAGCCTTTACTGTAAAAGCTACACCTAATATAAAAATTGTTTCCCAGTGAGGGGCCAACATTTTGGGCATATTGTGGATTTGAGATGCTAGAGTACAGAACATCTTGATTCAGCTGCACTTTTCCCAAACAAGGATTGTCCTTTTTTTAGCTTTTGAGTCTCGCTTAGCCCTCATGAGGTCTCAGCATCTCCCATCTGTCTCTTTTAAATGTTGATGTTCAGCTGGGATTTATATTAAGCAAATATCCATGTTGGACATTTGGGTGAGATCAGTGCACTGCTTAGATGGTGCCTTGGTTCATTCTCTTTTAATGATCATTCTTTAGGTTTGAAATAAACAAAAGTAATCAACTGTCGTTGTTCCCCACCCTTCCACATCCACATCCAACCAGCGTTCATTATAGTTTTGCCTGCCTAAAGTTGCCTGTTTGGCTCAAGATGTTTCTTGACTGAAGCACACAGTCTGTTCTCATCCTACTCTTTTTTGGAAAATAGTATTTGGGTGATTGGCTTAACTAGGACAGTTTTGAAAGAGACCCATGGATCTCACTGTGATGCATCAGATTATAAGTGTCAGTAGGTTTAAGATCATCCAAATTCTTGTTTGCCTTCCAAACACAATTAGGACTATACAGTACAGAGATGAAAACATTGAGTCTGACCAAAAGGATTTACCAAGAGCCAGCAACATAAGCAGGGACCATGCCATGAATGTTGAGTATTTGTAGTATTAATGATATGTCTTTCTCTTTCCCCTGGTAGCTAGGGTAGCATATTGGAGACAAGGGCTCTGATGTACCCCTGCAGCTGGGAGTGGCAGCAGTGGCTCCCAGCCCCCAGGGCATATTGGAGCCCTTTTCTCCGATGGGTCCCCAAGACTGGGCATGGCAATCAGCTGATCGGAACTATTAGCCTGTGGAGCACAATGGAGTCCAGGGCTCCCATGTACCCTGGAGACTGGGACCCCCAATCAGCCTGGCCACACGTTCAATTTAATCGTGTGATAGGAACCATCCATAAAAATATTACACCTATTTTGTGTAGTAACTTTGTGGGTTTTTCCTTGTTTTATCATGCCATTATCTGCATTAATACGTGGCCTGATAACAAATTAAGGTGTGATTAACTGCTTAATTACACCTTAAGTATAACATTTGCCAGGGGCCTTTGAAACATAAACTCATACAACCGGTTAGTAACAACTGCTAATTTTCTGCAGTTTGGTGACTCAAGGGACACCTAGAACATGCCCTGCAGCACTTCTCCCTTGCTCCTGGAAATAAAGCTTGAGAGCAGTGCTGAATGTATGCACTCGGAGGTAGCTACGTTGCTCAGTTTGGTGAGTTTATACATGTAGAGCAGGAGCAAGGGGCCTGGGCATGCTAGAAACCACTGCTCTCAGCCACTACATCAAAAAAGTATTTTCTAAAGGCCTAATTTTTAGAAGTGTTAAGCATTTGTTAAAAAAATAATAATACAAGTCCTTCTATTCTGAGCTCTTCTAGACCAATTTCTAATTCTCGCATATGCTTTCTGTCCAGGACTGAAATGGTATATTCAAAACAACTGGTTTTATCAATAACAAAATCTGCCTAAATGGTCTGAAAATGAGGGCAAGTTCTGGCTGGCATAAAATAGCTGCCTTTTAAAAAAGAAAAGAAAAGAGCAAAAACACTTCCAGGAAAAAATGTCCTTTCTTTCTTCCAATGTGGAATTTATCCTCACTTTTTCACTTTAGCCTATGAACAGGGCTTGCAGCATTCAGTACTGGATCACTGGTAGACTGCTATTTACCTATTAATTGAGAGATAAAAATGGGAGCTTCCTTGCCTTCAATAGAAGGCAAGGAACTTCATTTTAACTCTGAAAGGTTTTTAAAATGTTGTGTTTCAAACCAGTTTATTTTAAGAATTTTTTTTAGAGGTTACTAAAGTGTGTTAGTTATTTCTCATGTCCACTCTGAGTCTTGTACAAGTGAACTCATGAATGCTACACAAAATAATTTTGCTGTTTTTAAGCTATTCTGTTTTAAGTAATTCTGTTTTCCTATTGAGCCACCCTCAGCCTTTGTTGGGAAGGGCAACATATAAATGAAATAAATAATTGAAGCATTCCAATCTTTATCTGATCAAGTGGTTACACAATGCAGTTTGGTGCAGTTACTCAATAGAGTAAACAGTACATTGTGTTTTTGCTACTATCAGAATAATCTATCTTTTTAGTGTTCGTATTTTTTGAGACCAAGGGCATCTTTCCATATCACCAAATAAAATGGAGAAGAATATTTCAGAGGTGTTTATACTGAGTTTTATTTCTTCTGCTCCTCTCTTGTATTAAACCACTGTCAAATGAAATAATTTTGGTTAGAAAAAGAAAAACAATTGATTTAGAGTCAGGAGTAATACACAGATACGCAGAAACAGGAAGGCAGAGGGAATGCCTATTAAAAACAAAAAACAAAAAAACAAAACAAATAAATGTTTTATGCTAAATCCACTAAGACAAGCTTTAGATTTCTTTCCTTACAAAGTAACAGATCTTCCCAGGCCACCCAAATGATTTTAGCTTCTCCTTGAGGAATCTGTCTGCTTTCTGTAGCAACTTCTATCTGGCCATAATGTTCTCTAGAATTAATTGAATATCACTTTTTAACAATGTTGATACTTTCTTCTAAGAATCTCCGAAACTGTGTTTTAAAACAATAATTCACAAATCCTCACTATACCCTTGGGGAAGTATTTATTCTGATTGTTTTGCCTATAGATAAAATATCTATCTGCAGTTGGACTTATGAGTCCTGGTTCTTAGTCTTGTACTCTAATCATGTAATCATAATTTTTACCTCTAGGCATTAGATCTGCCACTACTTCTTCATTCTGGTAATATATTTGGTGTTGATCCAAAACTAAATCCAAAGGATAGATACTTTTCAGTCCATGTCTAATCCAAAATATATTAAATACTGATGCTCTCATAACCAAATTTTTGCTGATGAGTTTTAAAAGAAACATAAGTGGTTTTATTTAATACCAATTGTGGTGTGGGAATGTGTAATGTCTGAAATAATTAATTGAAAATTCTTTTATATTAAAATATTGAAACTATATTGTTAGAAATCGGTCTTCATTGTATGAGCGTACACACCTGTTCTTGGATGTGGCTGTTACTAAAACTGTGATAATATTTGTCCTTCAATGGACATTAATATTTTTGTTTCATGTTACAGGGAATTCAGGACCGTCAGGACCATCATCATCCATAGCCATAGCGGGCACCAGCCAACCTGCCATCACAAAGACAACATCGGTTCTTCAAGATGGTGTTATAGTCACCACTGCAGCTGGAAACCCACTTCAGAGCCAGCTGCCCATTGGGAGTGATTTCCCTTTTGTTGGCCATGAACATGCACTTCATTTTCCACAAAACAGCTCTTCAAACAACAATCTTCCGCACTCTTTGAATCAAAACATCCTCAATTCTCTACCTATCTCTTTGCCAGTGAATCAACAACATCTCCTAAACCAGAATCTATTAAATATAC
>NW_005842691.1:4599-16239 GCF_000455745.1 Alligator sinensis
GCAGGAGAAGGCAAGTCTGAGGTCAACCTCAACCCTTTAGGTTTTCTCAACCCGAATGTAAATGCTGCTTTAGCGTTTCTCTCCAGTGACATGGATGGACAGGTATTACAACCTGTTCATTTTCAGCTTCTAGCAGCCCTGCTTCAGAACCAAGCCCAAGCAGCTGCCATGCTTCCCCTACCATCTTTCAATTTGACCATCTCAGATTTGTTGCAACAACAGCAAAATAACACTTTACCCTCAGTAGTACAGATGACAGCCCCACCAGACCATTTGCCAAGCAATCAGTCAGACAGCAACAGAGCTGAGACCCTTTTAACCAACCCCCTGGGGAACCCTATGCCAAGCTTTTCAGGTACTGATACTACTTCCAACCCCCTGCTCCTCCCAGCTGTCACTGGGGCCTCAGGATTAATGGCCTTGAATCCCCAGCTGGTGGGAGGTGTCCTGAACTCTGCATCGGGCAACACAGCTAATCATCCAGAGGTTTCCATAGCAACCTCCTCCCAGGCAACCACTACCACAACCACTACATCATCAGCAGTGGCAGCACTGTCTGTCTCAACACTTGGTGGGACAGCAGTGGTGTCAATGGCAGAAACATTGCTGAACATATCTAATAATGCTGGGAATGCATCTGGTCCAGCTAAACTCAACAGTAACTCTGTGGTGCCACAGCTACTTAACCCTCTACTGGGGACAGGTCTACTTGGTAAGTTAAATTTTTTCACAGATTTAAAAAAAAAGAAAGAAAACTGGTTCGGGGGGAGTTTCTGATTCTAGTTTCTATTTTTAAAGATTCCATTTCATCATACTATTTCTAAAAGTTTTTTGTATGTCATAGCTTGTTTAACATTTATAGAGAAAAACAAATAGTTTTGCACGAAATTTTAAGTAGTTTTTTTTTTTTTTAATCAGCAAATGTTTGGGGACATAATTTTATCTTCCATTCCCTAATTCTGATGCCACCTAAAGCTACTTCACACATTAAAATTCAGTCAGACAATTGGTTTCCTGTTCTTTTTCAAGTAAAAAAAAAAAGTGCAGGTGCGTGTTTGGGATGCAGTATTTTATTCCAAATGTATGTGGCATCACAGGGTTTGTATGAGTAGCTGTGCAATAGATGAAAAATGGCCAAGTGCATTTTTCCATCTGCATCAAAAATATGTCAAAACTATAGCACACCTCCTATAAAGTAGTACATAAAGCACTCCAGGAAAATCCTTGCACAAGTTCAGTAAAGTAGGTTTCCCTTCTAGCCCTTTACAGTATGTTTATGTAGTCATACTTCAGTGTTTTTCAGTTCTGCTTATAGCTTAGAAAACAAGAGTATCACACTTAACGAGCACCTACAGAATAAAAAAATTATAAAACTTAGCTGTTCTCCTCTGCCTTTATTCCCTTGACCAATTTACCCAGAATGTTGATAGATTTTGTGGTGTTGTATGTTTGGACAATCAGTATACCAGTAGAAGTAATAAAGTAATGCCATAGAGCTGAAAAGTATTGTAATTTAGTTGCTTAAGTTACAAAATTGTTGCTGTGAACTTAGCCCTATTTTTTGTGAACCTACAATAGACATTTAATTTAATTGTTATTAAATTAGGATTAATTTTCTGTCTGAAATAATATCTTTATTGATTATCATTCCACATGTAGAATGTCCAGTTAACTCAAAAAAATCAAACTAGATCAACTTTACTAGTCTTTTATTTAGGGTATTTTATTAGTAGTAATTTAATGGGGTCAGGTTTAGTAAAGTGTTTATATTCTCAATTGTGATTTTGTTATTTTCTATTAAATTTATATAGTGACCTTATGTGATAGATAATTCAGATTTTCTAAGACTATTTTTGCTTTTTACTAGATTTTTGTATCATCTGAGTCTAGGAAAGGGACAACTAATAGAGATAGTTTGCATATTTTTGCATTCAAGAAACCCTGTACATCCAAGTCCAACTGTAGCATCGTGGTTATTGGAAGTGTTCTCCTTTCTGGTACGGTATAAAGCAGTTGCTCTATAAAAACTAAGAATAAAATTCTAAGAAACCAAACTGCTAAAGCTTATTCTGCTGTATGTGACTGTATCACTCCTGAGGAAAAAAATAGTCATGTCAGAATCCTTTACAAAGAGTCCACGTAGATATTACAAGTAAAAGGAATGTGTTGAAGAAGTGAAGAAATTAAGTAGTAGGAGACATGTCCCTTGAGGAACAGATTTCAGGCAGAAGTTTTGTTACACAGAAAGTTTCAACAGTTGCTTACCATTCATTTAAAACATGCCTCAAGGAAGCTGTCATTACTTCTTGAAAACTCTGCTGACTTATATTTCCATGTGTTTGGATTTGCAGGTGACATGTCATCAATAAACACTACTCTGAATAACCATCAACTGACTCATCTCCAGTCACTGTTAAACAACAATCAGATGTTTCCTTCAAATCAGCAGCAACAGCAGCTTCTCCAAGGGTATCAGAATATCCAGGGATTTCAAGGGCAGCCCCCAATTCCTGGACCAGCTAGCAACCCAAACCCCATGGCATGTCTGTTTCAGAATTTTCAGGTAGAAAGCAAAATGAAATTGCTACTAAGTGTATGTAAAAATTCTCAGTAAGTAAAATTGTGTTCTCCACATTCTGCTTTTTTTTTGTTGGGGGCAGGGAAGGTGGGAACAGATGTTAAAAAAAAAATCCAAAAACAATCTCTTTGCAGCTTGTTACCCTAATGTATTGGCATTTTACAAATCAGGCCCCCTGTTACATTTATGTCCCTCCCCTTCCCCCCCTCAAAAAACCAATTGGATAAATGTGAGTTCAAGTGTTAACCTGACAGAAGGACAGGGAAATTTTCAACTAAGTTAAGTACAAAAATTAGTATTATAGTGCTGCAAACCTCAGAACATGAAGGCTGCAGAAATGCATGTTATAGTGCCAGGAAAGCTTTTATCCTTTAAGAAGGAAAAACAAAAGTACATCATTTTGTCAGTCTGGACAATTAGATGTTTCCATGCAAAATTGTTGTCCTCTATCTATAGGCACTTAACGTATTTTAAACATGTGCATTATATTGGCCATATCTTTGTGTGTTCTCTTTTGAGTCCTAAATCATATAAATATTTAAAGAAACCATTGCACATATTTTGTCTTCACTAGGTAAGTGTTCTTGTCTCCATAGACTGCACTAGAATTAATATTGTGTATTATCATAGTTTGCTGTGTATGTGACAGATTGCAAATATAAAAGACAGAATTCCTCAAAATCTAACTTGCTATACATTCTGCCATGACATAGACGATGCATGGAATTAGAGCCTCAAAGCAAAGTATTGTAGATATGATTATTGAGGTATTAAAGTAGGGAGACTTACCAAAGGAAGAATATAAGAAGGGAAAGGTAGCAACTTGCATACGAGGAATAAGAAGGAATTCCAGGCAAAATATAGTAGTCTGCAACAAAAGAAATGCATAGTAAAGGATGTGTGGAGACAAAGAGGGTTTATGAAGCTTATAGGTAAATAGACTAAGGGGAATACAAGGAAATAAATCTGAGTACAAAAGCAGAAGTGTGCAAGTAGTTGCTTAGGACACTGAAAGTGAGCGTAAGGATCTTGGACTTCAAACAGAAAAAGAAAGGAAACCAGTGAAAGGGTTTTAAGAGGGGAAGTGGAAATTGAGCCACAGGAACAAGATCATTCTGAAAGTAGTCATCTAAAGTACTATGTGTTGATTCAAAGGTCTGTTTCTTGAAATAAGAAACAGCATGAAAGCTAGTCTTGTGTGCATTTAATGCTTTATGTTTTGAGTTACCTTCTTATTTTCTGATTTTTTTTTTCAGTCAGTCTGAATCCTTTTCATTAGTGTATAACTAAGGCAAAGTTACTATCATTTATGTGTAAACAAATAGTCATTGTGGTTGCCAAGATAGTTCCTGAATGAAATGAAATATATCTTCTGCAATGAAGCATCAAAAACCCCATCATTTTTTATATATTTTGTTCTTATGTTTTTAAGGTGAGAATGCAGGAAGATGCTGCCCTCCTAAACAAGCGAATGATCACTCAAATGGGGATGACACCAATTCCTGAGACTTCCAACACTACACTTCCTCCTTTTCAAGAAACGTCTTGTGATCTGCAGCAAAGAACTGAACCACCTCTAGGACAACAAGCAAAGGATAACCTCAACGTAGCTGCTCAGGGTGATACTTCGGTGGATGCTATCTACAAAGCAGTTGTTGATGCTGCAAGCAAAGGAATGCAAGTAGTAATCACCACCGCAGTTAGCAGTACAACACAAATGAGTCCCATTCCAGCTCTGAGTGCCATGAGTGCCTTCACAGCCTCAATTGGTGACCCATTAAACCTTTCTAGTGCTGTCAGTGCAGTTATCCATGGAAGAAACATTAGCGTTTCTGATCATGAAGGTAGGATAAGAAACACTAGAGGAACGAGAATACTGAAGAATTCAGAACATAGTAAAAATTTAACTGAAGGGGCTGTATTTGAGTATTACAAAGCAACAACTTGCAACACACCCAAAAAACAGTGGGAAGGGGAGCAAAGCCCTGGAGGTGAGATAAATAGATGGAAGTGTGATGAATTTTTAGATCATTCAGCTCATATCCACAGCAGTCCTTCTCATGAAAGGCCCAATAACATTTCCACACTGCCATTATTACAAGGTGAGCAGCATCAGATACTGTTGCCACAGCGAAACTGTCAAACTGATAAAATATTGGAGGAGAATTTCAGGTATAACAATTACAAGAGAACTATGATGAGTTTTAAGGAGAGACTGGAGAACACTGTGGAACGATGTGCACACATAAATGGAAATAGGCCTCAACAAAGTAGAGGGTTTGGAGAGTTGCTGAACACTTCTAAACAAGACCTAGTCCTGGAGGAGCAATCTCCAAGTTCCTCAAATAGTTTGGAAAGTTCTCTAGTTAAAGACTATATCCATTATAATGGAGATTTTAATGCCAAAAGCATTAATGGGTGTGTGCCTAGCCCTTCAGATGCTAAAAGCATCAGTAGTGAAGATGATCTAAGGAATCCAGATTCCCCTTCTTCAAATGAGCTGATACATTATAGGCCGAGGACGTTTAACGTTGGCGACTTGGTCTGGGGCCAAATCAAAGGACTGACTTCATGGCCTGGAAAATTAGTAAGAGAAGAAGAAGTTCACAATTCATGTCAACAAAACACTGAGGAGGGGAAGGTATATACATGTGCATCCACACATACATACATGCATAATCAGTTTTATTGTTATCTAGTATTTATTTTTCATCTATGTTTCTTATTTAAATTACAAATTGCAGCTTTAATGCATTTTCATCCCAGTGTTAGGAGGTGGACTTACCAGAACCACTTTATTCAGTAGGAATGTTATTCCATACTGTGAATTTTATACAAATGGTCCATGGAAACACATTAGACAGCATTCTGGCTTGATTGTATCTTGCCAAGTCATTTTTCACCTAAGACTTGTCACACAAGAAATATTTTGCCTTAACACGAAACAGTTTAATTCGCTGTTTTTAGCCACATGAGTTTTTCAGACACGTTTAAAGAGATTGGTTTAGTGAGTGAAGACTATGTTGGATTTAAAAATGGCAGAAACTGCAAAAAGTAAAACTGATGTGCTTAGTATGAGAAATTTGCAATAAGTTAAAACTGTTGCAGCTAGTTTGTTGCAGAAAATATGTAACAATGATGGCATTAATAGTACAAAATCAAAGATCTGGCCCGACTGATTAAATGTTTTTAGTTTGCTTTTTTGTACAGTAGTCTAATGTCTCCCACTGGCAAGCGTACTTTTGGCAGGAAATTCACTGAAGCCGTCCTTACCAGGAGTGATCAGTTTATTTTATTAATGAAATTATTTCAATCCTTATTTTCGATTATTTGTAGAACAGTTTTTTCTGAGTCCTCATAAATACAAAAGTATTTCATACATTAAATACATAATGAAATGTTTTTAAAAGAATGTTCAGCAAGTAATAGAGCTATTTTTTTAAGTAAACTGAAGGCAAAACCTAGCTGGAGGATCAATAATTTCTTAAATAAAGAAAGGAATCCATCCAAAATGGTAGTATTTATAAAAAGCCTGGAAGAAACTATACATTTTGGATGGTTTCTTCTCTTCATATAAAAAATCTTTCTTCCATCTCCCTGCCTCATTTACTGTATTTAGACACAGTGAACAATTATATTTACTTGTTAATTAATGCTACTGCTAGTAGGATTTCTATGATAAAGCTTGATTGGATTTTTCCCCTCAGACAGTCCAATATAACTATGTTATGAAACTGTGCTGTAAATTATCCAAGGTAATGTATTTGGGCTAGAATGGTTTCAAGCAGAATTTGACAGAGCCTTAATCTGCTTGTTCAGGTGGTTTGTTCATTATCTCTGTTCTCTGTTTGTTCATTATCTCTATTTAAAGGTGTGCATGCAACTTTTTCTGAACCAGAAGATGCCTTTTAATCAACTTGGTTTAATAACATTTCCATGAATAAGGATTTTTTTTCAGTTGCAAGGTTAAATTCCAAAATTACTAGTCACTTTTTAAAATTTAGGCCTTAATTTTTAAATATGAGCATCTGCTTCCTGCTGCAGAGCAGCAAACCAAAAAAAGGAGGAAACCCATGTAAAATGAAGACAAGAGTATGGTATTTTGTATCATGATTCTGCTGTCAGACAACACCTCTCTGAACTAAAAATGTAATGCGTTTCTTAAAATGCCATGTGTCATCAGTTCCAAATATTTATTTGGAAAGTTACAAAATGAATACATTTCATAGGAGTGATTTAATAATTTTAACAAATGAAGCTGTATACCCTTCACAAATATCAAAAAATCTTATTTGCATTCCTTAACAACTGTTGAGTTTGTAAGCTAAATTTTATCTACCAAGCCCTTAATTTGGTTTTGAAATAGGTCTTATTGCTTTTGTTTTGTGTTTTCTGGTGCAAATTGTAATATTTCTAGCACAATATCACATTAATTGGCATGACATTGAATATATGCTGGTGCACAAATGTATTGAAAGTTGTATATATTTCTGATTGCCTTCCAAATTGTTAATATAGAAGTAAATATTTTGTTGCTCTCAAGACGCTGTGGAAGCAACTGATGTCCTCAGCAAGAGAGACATTGTGCATCAGGAAGCGCTGTGGTAACTGAACAGCTTTGCAATTAAAAGTCCCTCCACTTTCAGAAATATATTGTCTAATTTAACTTTTCCCAAACAGAAAGATGGAGTGATTAACTAGTATAAGGATAGAGTTTGAGACAGAATAGTGGGAAGCCAGGGCAACATGAAAGATTAGAAGGGAGGAGTTAAAAATGGCATACTTACTGTTTCTATTCAAGTTGAACATGGAGAACTCTCATATTTATAATTGTAACCCTCATGCATCTATATGCCTGTTTAGCCAATATTTCTGTAGGCTTCTGCACAGCTACATTTCTTAAATATGGTAGTTTTGTGTGAAGCCAGAGAAAGTCAACTCACCTTGCATTGTGTAAGATCTTCAGCACCTGAGGGTCCCAAGAAATCCCAGGAGGGTGGAATTCTTAATGTAGTTCCCTGTTCATAATTTTGAAATTGCTGTTGTTCCGGGAACTAACTTAAGAAGCCTTTGAAGTATTTATAATTTTGAAAGGTTAAGTATCCCACACTTTGACTAAGTACAGACAGTCAAAAAGCCTGAGGCAGAATGAATTCAATCTAGGCAACTTCCTCTAAATTGGAAAGGTTGAACCAAAAACCAGCCGAACTGACATTCAATTGGGAAAGGTAGGAGGAGGCCTGCACTGACCCAGGCCAGTAGGCAGGGGGTGATAGAGCACATCTCCCAGCCTGCTGGCTAGTAGAGCTGTGCAAAATTTCAGCAGCCGTTTCATTTTAGAGCTGTTTCGAGCCATTTCGGTGCCCAAAACACTGAATCCGAATTGAAACGGAAAGCTCCGAAACATCTCCAAAATGAAACAAGGCACCCAAAATGTTTTGGAAGACCTCAGCGTGGATCTCTGCTCTCTGCAGAACCAGGTTGTGGGGCAAGGCACTGCTGGTCCACAGAGAGCAGAGATCTGGGGCAGCGTGGGCAGCAGTGGCGAGGAGATCCCCAATGCAGATCTCTGCTCCCTGCAGAGCCGAGTCGCGTGGCAGGGACCAGCAGGCTTGCTCACCACTCTGTGCTGCTTCTCTGCCCCACGACCTGGCATGACAGGGATCAAAGATCTGCGCGGGGGTCTCCTTGCCTGCATGGAGGGCAGTGGCCCTCCCCCACACGAGCCACCCACAGCCCCATCCTGCTCCCTGCTGGGGCCCCAAGCCCAGCCTGCCTGGGCAGTAGGGCTGTGCAAAGCTTGCAGCCCATTTGAAACAGATTCAGCCAAAATTAAACAGGACGGAGATCTGAAACACTGAAACGAATCACTGTCCTCCAAAACAGTCGAATCCAAAACCAAATTGAAACAGCTGTTTTGCACAGCCCTACTGGCTATTGCCAACTCATCCAAGTGTCCCCCCAACAGGGGGTTAAAGAGCCCCCTGTCTGGGTGCTGGCTCACTCTGGGGGAGCCCCCCCAGGAGGCTCCCTCCAGCCCAGGCAGCCCTGGGGAGCGGAGGGGAATTCCCACCTCCCCCTTCCCAGCTGCTGATCACTTCAGGCTTGCCACGGGAGGGAGAAAAAAGGAGTCCTCCTGGCTGGGTGCTGGCCCATGCATCCTAGCATAGGGGCACCAAGGAGCCCATGCCTTGAAGGGCTTCCCCCCACCCCAGCACAGGGTCCCACAGCCTGGGGCAGCCCCAGGGAGCTGAGAGCAGTTCTTTCCCTCCCAAACCCCACAGCTGCTTGCCTCAGCCCCTGCAAGTCTCGGGGATAGCCCTGAGCAGCCTCGGTGTGGAGGGAAATCCCCTGCACTAGTTTTGCCACAGACTCACAGCAGCGTAGGCAAAACCAGCTGCAGAGGAGCGGAAGAATTTCCCTCCACTCCCTGAGGCTGCCTGAGACTCGCAGGGCCTGAGGCAAAGCTCTGGGCTTTGGGAGGGGACACATTCCCCTTGGCTCCCTGGGGCTGCCCTGGGCTTGGAGGCCCTTGCTGGGCTGCAGGGGCAGGCACCCAGCCTAGAGGACCTCTTCTCCCTCCCTCCTGTGGCAACCACTGAACCAATCAGCAGCTTGGAAGGGGGAGGGGGAAGGGCTGCCGAGGGTCGAAAAGCCCCCACCGCAGAGGCTTTTCCTCCCCTCACATGGTGTTTAGACCCTGGCTAGAGGGTCTGGGGGTCCATTCCTCTGTCCCCCTCCCCTCCCCCTCCCCTATGGGCTGATAGACACAGGCAGGAAGCAGGTCAAGGAGCAGAGGGGCAAAGGCAGTCCCTGCTCCACTGGAGCAGATGGCACAGCCCAGGGCTGCACGGCACCCTGGACTGGTGGGAGACGGTGAGTTAACTTCAGCCAGGAAGGGGCCCGGGACAGGATTTCCATAAACCAGTTTGACCTAAATCACTTAAGTCTGATACTATATCCAGCCAGGTTCATCTTAAACTGGTTTTGACCATTTTGAAAGTGGTTTATGTACACTTGAACTTCGGTTCTGGTACAGGTTTAAACCAATTTTCGATCACTTAAGCCAGTTTATGCGTAACTTCTTTCCCTTGCCTATGGCATAAGTTCGCTGTGCTGCAGGGTTCTGTTACACATTGTATATTGTCTATAACATAGCAAGTGCTTCTTTGGTTTTATTACAGTTTCACAAAAATTTGACACTTTCAGAGGAGTTTACATGGAGTATTAGGCTTTTTTCATCTCTTGTTTCTATTTATACAGCCACTGGAATCTTTTTTTATTAATATTCTTCCTTCCCTTCAAAGGGAAGTAGTATTGACCTCAAGATTTTGGTTTGGTACTGAATACTTAGTTTTGAGCAGTTGGTCATATGAGTTGAATATTAAAGGAAGTGCAGCGGTAGCACCAAAATCTTCCAAAGGAAAAATCAGGGAAGGACTGTGTTGATACATTAGTAGGTCATTATGGCTTACTTAGGTTATCTAGGTTTTTGAGGGGGGGTTTTATTTTAAAAGGAAGAAAGGAGCTTAAACTACCAGCCCAGGTAGGCTATTGCTAATAGTAAAACTTGAGAAGTTTCATTCTTTTTTTCTCCTTTGTCTCAAACCCAGTAAAGCTTGGTGCAAGAGTGAAGGAACACATACAACCAGTAGTGGGAGAGAGTGCTTTTTACTAAACTATTAAACAAGAGTGGCAGTGAATAATATCAAAGAAAATCTTTTCTAGATCTAAGCAGTAATGATGATTTTGAGAGCAGGAAGGTAAGAACAAAACAGCTGGGAAGATTTAAAATCTGTAAGAATGCAGAACAATCCCCCTTTCTCCACCTTTTGGAAAAGTTGTAAACAAACCAGCCAAATGTTACTGGCTTGAAGAAATTTAGATTGGCATTTCAGATGTTGCTGTTCCTATAGGATGCATGCTGTTAACAATCATGGGACTTGTTTCTAGGGTTTTGGTTGAAATTTAATATTTTCAACCTGAGTTTGATCTGTCCAGAATGTCATCAACAACATAGTTGTTTGGGATGGAACAGATCATCTGTGAGGTGGCATAAAGAGAGATGCAACGGTGTTTCAAAATTTAAGTAATTCTCCAGGTGTCCCTGCATGGTGCCATGATAATAGTCAGCTTGGTCCTGCTTGGTGGTTAAAAATTGAAGATTACTTTCAGTGTCTTACCATATTTGCTTGAATACCACCACACCTTTTTTCCCCAAAATGATCCCTCCAAAATTGGGGTGCATGTCTTAAGTAGGAAAACTGATTTTCTTCACTGGAATAGAAGCATGGAGATGCTGTGTTTATAACAGCTGTCAAAATAGATGCTGCTTTTTTCAGGGCCAACAAGCAGCAGGGGTGGAGTCCAGTTTTAACTTTCTCGCAGCTGCTGCTGAATTGGCAATACTTTTTGGCTGAGCAGCAACTATTCTATTTATTGATAGTGTGGCCAGATCCATCCCAGGTTGGAAATATTAAACTTCAGCCAAAACTATGTAAAAAGTCTTACCGCTATTTACCAGATGCATCCTGTAGGAGCAGTGATGTCTGAATATTTGGCTGAGCAGCCAAAAGCTGGTGCCACTGTTACCTGAAACAGCCATTGAGCTGAGTGAGCTGCTGCATGCATTCAGCTCTTGGCCACAAGTCTAAACAAATCTCTTTTTCCTGTATACTGTCTTCTAAAAACAGGGTGAGTGTCTTAGCTGGGGGCATGTAGTATGCAAGATAATACTGTAATCAGACTATTTGGTTTCTCTTGGTGCTAAGTTTTATAATGCCACTGTATTGGACCTTTGTTGGAAATTCAGTTTAGAATATCATAAAAGCATAAACACATCTGATTGTTATCAAGTCTTCATAAATTCTTTTCCATAGATAGGAGATTAAGACCTGGTTTTTCAGAGGCAGAGCTCCCACAGTTTTCTTTGAAGTCAGTAAATATTGCTTCTCGGTGCTTCTGAAAATTAGCCTCATAGTTCACAAATTTTACTAATTTATTGTAAATGGATATTTCAGTGGATGGTGCATGATACCATTAATTTTCTTTTCCCACCACAC